>NW_008340972.1:1227121-1227389 GCF_000622305.1 Nannospalax galili | reverse complement strand
CCTTTAATCCCAGCACTCGGGAGGCAGAGGCAAGCAGATCTCTGTGAGATGAAGGCTAGCCTGGTCTACATAGTGAGTTTGAGACCAGCTAGGGCTACAGGAGACTTCGTATGGACAAATAAAGACTTCCATCGGCACCTTGCAATATATGCTAATATTAACACTAAACTGATCAGAGGTCTAGGTATAAAACCCAATAGTGAAAAATCCTAGAACATATATAAGTGAATTTTTATTACAGTAAATTACGAATTTATAGTTAATATGT
>NW_008340972.1:1211805-1227085 GCF_000622305.1 Nannospalax galili | reverse complement strand
ATGGGTAAATGTAAATAATTTTGGTGAAGGTAAAAACAGACCACTGAAATATTTTTTAGAAAAAGAAACATATATGCAGACAGATATATCTGTATTTATACATATATATATAATCACGTCTCTATAGAATTCTAATATAGAAATCTATAGTTGAAAACAGAGACAATGGGAAACTCAGAGATGTGTATGCCAGCTTTGCAGTGGAGAGACAGGAACTTGTACACATGCCAACACTCACCAAATTTTACTCTTCACATACGTGTAGTTTATACATCAACTGTTCCTCAATACAGTGTCATAAACTGGCCTTGTGTGTGCTGTTTACCTCTTTTCCTTTGCTGAAGTGTGGGCCTCCTCCTTCCGCTCTGTTCCCACCCAGGGCAACGACCAGGCTGACTGAAGTAGCTCAGAGGATGCCGAGCTTGCGAGTTCATTCACAAAAATGAAAATGTGGAATGGACTTTTGGTTGGACTGAGGGAAATATCCATTTGGAAAAGTGAAATTAAGCAGCTTGCATTACCTTCAAGGACAGTCTTGGATGAAGATCTTAGATGAGGTTGTATGTGCTAGGTGTGAATTTAGTAATCACGGGGATGTAGATGCCATTAATTTGAATGAAATCACTTTTTAGAGAGAATGAGTAATGTGAGAGAATAAAACAAATAGGACCCATAGGATAATCACTGCGTGAGCAGAGGGCAGAGGCACAAGGTGCCATGAACACGTGCAGGGCAGGGTAAGCTATTGAGATGCCAGGAAAGCTGGCCTCACAATGCCGCAAAGCCTACGTTAAGTACAAATTCTGAAATAGTGAAAATCTCAGATGCAAGAGATATGGTTAGAAGACTTGAGTGAAAAACTCCAGGACACTGTGAATGAGGGAATCCATGGTCCAAGTCCCAACAGAGCCATTACAGGGATGGTGGGAAAGAGCGGGCCTCAGAGGAAGGAAAATGCCCTTGTAGCAGCAGCAGGCCAAGGAACAGCTTTGTTTGGGGAAATATCACAGTCATCAGGAGAGGGATGTAAAGAAAGCGTTAGGAAAAGCGGTTACCTCCAAAGCAATGGATGGGGTAACGTGAAGAGGGTTACGTGAAAATGCTGGCCGTGAGCCGGGTGGTTCGCCCCTGCAATCCCAGAATTCCAGAGGAGAAGACAAGGGGATCGGAAGCCCAAGGTGATCCTAAACTACAAAGAGTTCAGTGGCAACGTTCAAGGGCTCAAAAGGGAAAATGGGTCAGTGAGACACCAAGAACATCTTAGAAGCAGGCACTCCGTGTTTAAAGTCATGGTGGACTGAAAAACAGTCATAAGGGACACCAAGAAAGTTGAAGGACAGAGAAGAGTTGTCAAGCAGCCAAGGACTTCAATGAATCTCCTTTGCTTTCATTTTCTGAAGTCTTAGAAATATCTGCATAAATGCACTGGAATTTCTATCAAATATATATAGCAACTTAATGAGACATTGTCTCCTATCATTTAATTGCATGTTTTTTGTAACATCAGAGACATATAATTTCACTTATAATTGAAATAACAGGTCTCTTTGATATGTCTGCAGAAACTTTATTTGATGATGGTGGTGCTGAGGAGGAGGCTCATGCCTGAGTGTGATTTTATTTTTCAAACACCCTTGATGTGACAGCATTATCCCGAGGGCATCCTGGTAACTGCTTGGTGTTTGACGGCAACTCCTCCTTCCAGAGCCCAAGCGAACAGTAAAATGAACACAATATAGTCTCTGTGCCCTGGAGCTCAGGGTGGGAGCCAAGGAGAGAACTTCTTGTTGAAGTTGGTCTTAATTAGGGCGGCGGAGAGCCAGTTGTGCTAATGACTTCTCTGTTTTTGAAAGTATGGTTTTATGGAATTCGAAACAAGAAGCAAAAGAAAAAATTAATAAGCTCAGTGTTTATTTTGTTCAAGGCTACATACAATGAATTCATATGTTTTGATTCATAGTCCCCTATACTTTATTTTTAAATGCAAATAGCTTCAAAGCTAGGAACATGTCTCAAAGAAAGCATTAAGGAAATATTCAGACATTTAGCATCTTTCTATCACTAAAGCCTTTCAACAGATTTGTTTTCCGTCAAACAGGCAATTTCTATTTTGCAGAAATCTTACCTCAAATATTTTTTAATAAAATCTTTATTTTTATTTATATGTTTTGGGGGGGGGGCGTATATGTGTATATGTGTGTGTGTGTGGATCCACATAGGCCAGACTGGAGGTACAGGCAGTTGTGAGCCAGCTGACATGCGTGCTGGGAACTGAACCCATCTCTTCTGCAAGAGCATGTGCTCTTAACCAGTGAGCCACCTTCCCAGCCTACATATCTCAAATCTTTGTCAATTCCTGTAGACTTTTGTTAATCCATGATAAAAAAAAAATACACATTTAAGTTGACATACACATGGTTATAACTAACTACCTTTTGGGGATTTAAAATATTTTTTAGTTCATTAATTAAAAACATATTACATCCAGGTGTGGTGACACATACCTTTTATCCCAACACTTGGGAGGCAGAAGCAGGCAGATCTCTGTGAGATCAAGACCAGCATAGCCTACATAGTGTGTTCCAGGCCAGTTGGGACTATAAGGAGACCATGCCTCACAAGAAAGTATGTTATAGCATTCCATAGGTTAGTGATTAGAAAGGTCTTTTGTCTATTTATCACCAAGACAGCAGACTGGCAAGTATATTTTATGAGTTTTTTATCTAATTCATTTTAACTACCTTGAGTCAAAGTGTTATCCATCCCTTAGATGGGTGTCTCGTGGAAGTGGGCTCTGAGGGAGTCACACATGGTGGCCAGTTTCGCCAGCTGCTGGCTTTCTTGACCTACCTGTGCTCTGGACTCCCCAACTATAAAATAGAAGCTCTCTCTGTTTGCCTGTCTTGGGGCCTGTCTGTGATAGTTATTCCAGAAAAGCTTAACTGAGGAGGGAAGACCCACCCTGAATATTGGCAGCTCCATGCCCTAGGCTGGATTCCCAGGCTGAATAAAAAACAAAGCGAGCTAAGCACCAGAACTCACCTCTCTGTGCTTCCTGACTGTGGACTCGACGTGACCAACTGCCCCGCACTCCTGCGGCCATGCCTCCCCCACCAGGACGGTCTGTCTCCTCAAACAGAGAGCCACCATGAACCCTTCCTTCCTTGGCTGTGTTTGTCAGGCATTTTGTGATCGCAATGATGAAGATACCTTATACATTCCTTAAAAGTTTCTCCAATAAAGTCTACAAGAATATTACCTAAAATCCTTGCCCATCATCAAGAATGCATTCAATCTATGGTTATTATACTACTGCTGTTGTCTTGATCATGTTAAATTTGAAAAAAAAAAAGAGTTTTAAAGCATGTGAATATAGTGGGATCTATGTCATAAAATCAGATAGCATTGTTTTAATTGAAAAGACTGCTAAAATAGTGAGGAAAACCGTAGAATGATCTGGCGTTTCAGTGCTGTTCGGTACTGGCACAAGAAAAAAAAGAACCATAATCATATCTAATTAGTGTTAAAATAATGTTTCCCTTTGAAATGTTTAATTAGCTCTATTTTATTACACAGAGCCGGAAGATTCTGGTGAGTTAAATGGTGCGGTGTTCCTGCGTCCTGTGTGGGCAGACCCTGGCAGGGAGCGGCTGTTAGGAGGAGATGCCTGGACCTCTGGTGGAACCTGGACGTTTGCTCCAAACAGCACGCTGGCATCTCAGCCTTTGTTGTGTCCACCAAGCCTCCCATGCTGCCTTCCATTTAACAGCAGCCCAAGCAAACAAAGACATTTCCTACAATTTGTCCTCCAGTTCAGAGATGAATCCTATCTAAACTTGTCTAACCTCTTAAAACTTATTAGTGATTATTGTCAACCAGAATGGAGTGGGTCCTCTGACACAGCTACTCACAGGGGGGATGGAAGTACACTTTACATTCATAACGCCAAACGGACTACATACTTGGACGTTTCTTGTCTCAAGACTGTAGTTAATTTAATCAGCCTTATTACAAATACGGTTTCATGTTGACATCACAATTTGATATTACTTTACTGCTATTTCAAAGGAATGTGAGTTTTCTAGAAAATCTCATGATACTAGAGTAAGTAAACTTGTCCTAGGCAAGACCTACACAGCTGTGTTCCTAAGGTTACGGCATGTCCTTCCTTGGGTTCTGGTGACTAATCTCTGCTCTAGCATACCTCACTGAAACAAGGCAGGAAGGAGCACTGCATTCAACAGAAACTAATTCTAAGACATGAGACCTACATAAATGTCTGGGATACAATGGACGCCAGAGTAATTGCTGTCTTAAATTCTTCCTGAAGAGATGATCCTGGGGCAGGGAATGCAGCTCATTTGTAGAGTGCTTGCTTAGCATGCAATAATTCCTGGGTTCAATCCCCATCTATGCATAAATCAAGTATGTTGGCACATGCTTGTAATCCCAGAATCCAGCAAGGAGCTCAAGGCTATCCTTAGCTACATAGTAAGTTTGAGGACAGGGTAGGATACATAAGCCCCTTCTCAATAAAACAATGAAAACATAGAGTGATCCTGGCCTCTGAAAATGTAAGGGCTATTGTTATTTTCAAAGCACTAGTGGGGATTTTAACAAAAGAAATGTCTGTCCCCAATCTTTCTGTGACTCTCTGAATCTCCTTGTTATCTTTATCTCTCTCACACATACATACATACATTACATACATACATACATACATACATACATATATACACATGCACCCAACATCAACACATACTTATCTTCAAAGTACCTTCACCCCCATAGTCCCTGAGACCCTCAGTCACCCTCAAGAAGAAATCTTCCATCCTTTATCTTCTAGATGAATCACCAGCACAAGCTCAGAATGCAGAGCATGTCATTGCTCCTACTGACTGCACCCAGGCAGACCGTAAAGAACCCCACTCCTCTAGGTTTCTTTGGAATATACAAGAAAGAACAGCAACCTGGACTCTGCACCTGTTTGCAAGGTTCCTTCTGGACTCGCTCAAATAGCCCCATCAGCCAGTGAAAATGCTTGCTAAGGTCCAGGGTTGGTAGGCTGTGTGGTGGTTTGAAAGAGAAATGACAAGTCTTGGGGCATTTAAATACTTTGTCCCCTCTTGGGAGGGCTATTTGGGGAGATGATCAAATCTCTGGGACACAGAGCTGGCTAGAGGCAGTACATCACTTGGGGTAGGCTTGCAGAGTTTACAGCCTCACCCACGTCCGGCTTTCTCTCTCTACTTTCTGTGTGGAACTGTAGGAGATGTGATCTGTCAGCTTCCTGCTCCATCCTGCAAGCATGCCTCGCCTGTCACAACTGACTCTCCCTCTGCAGCTGAAAGCCATAATAAATTCTTCCTTCTAGAAGTAGCTTTTGGCCATAGTGTTTTATCACAGCCACAAAATGTAACTAACATAAGCTGCTTGACTTTCTGTGGTGGTCAGAGGTGTAAGATGTCATCAACCCTGCCAACAGCCTATTGATGACCATTAGACAGTTTTATTTGGAACAAATGCCTCTGGCTGGTGGGATGAGGAGAGTACACGAGCCCTGTGAACAGTGAGACTCTGAGGACCTCGGGCACTCTCCTCCCAGCTGATGGGAAAGGTGTGATCATCGTGATCTTTGGAAGCTTGGCTTCTTCCTCCCATGAAAGGAAAAAGATTTGTAAACAAAGTAGAAGTTCAGCAGGAGAGGACTTACTAATCTAATAACTCACCCAATAGAATGCTTGGGAGGCATCACAAAAGATGTATGAAGAGCTTCCAACATGAGAAAATATTTAGTCAAAAGCCTGGGGATGTAGTTCCAAAGGAGAATACTTGCCATGTGTGTGCAGCCCTAGATTTAAACCCCAGGACCTCAAGAAGGGTGGAATAGATAAGACACATTTAAGATGGAAAAGATATAGTTTTGTTCCTCTTTTTACTTCTGCTCCAATTTTTCACAATATATTTAGGACATTACACTTTATAACTAGTAATGAAATAACTGCACGTTGTTTTATACTGAAAATTGACTGTAAGCTTCATTCTGAAAATAATAATCCTCAAATTTATCAGGACACAGACACAGAAGTAACTTCTGCCCTAAAATCAGAAATAGAGTCAGCAGAGTTAAAATGTAATAATGGGCAATTTGTGATTATTTCCTTTAGACTGTTCCCTGTGTCTTATG
Organism: Nannospalax galili; assembly: GCF_000622305.1. NCBI lineage: Eukaryota > Metazoa > Chordata > Mammalia > Rodentia > Spalacidae > Nannospalax > Nannospalax galili. The sequence goes on along the minus strand of NW_008340972.1, from coordinate 1,220,898 downwards.
GACTTGACTGAGAAGTTAAATTATGTAGACCTTTTTCACAATCAGTCACAGCTATGCCCTGATGGGACTGCAGAGATGGCTCGGCGAATTAACAGCACTGCCCACTTTTACAGAAGACTAGGATTCCATTCCCAGCACCAATATGGAAGCTCACAGGTGCCTGTAACTCCAGGTCTGGGGGATCTGGTGCCCTCTTCTGGCCACTGTGGGCACTGCATGTAAATGGTACACATGCATCCATGTAGGCAAAACATGTATACACATACATTTAAATAAATAAAACGCCTGTGTCCTCAGCACTGCTCAGAGAGACTGCATGACTATGGAGGTTCTTTATAAATAGTGGAGAATACATATAAAGCCACACTTTTTCAAGAATGTCACCGTAAACTCGAGAGTACAATCAGCTCTACACCAGAAGCAAGAGACAGAAAAAAACATGTCCAGGGTTTCTAATGCAGATGGAAATGACTCTCAATTTCTTCTTCACTTACTGCTTTTCATATTTCGAATACCCTGATCTCATCCCAAACTTCATTATGAAGCTTGCTATATTTTGACATGCCTTGCTGGAAAGCTAACACAGGAAGTGTTAAAAATAAACACTTCGGCTCAAAACAACGCTACCTCTAAGAAAAAATCTTTTGTGCTCCAAAGAACAGAAATTGTGGGTGGTAATAGAAAGTCAATTTCTGCCCAGGCGACAGTCCCCTGTGCTGTGCTTCTTCCTCTGAACCAGGTGGCTGTTCCTTCACTCAAGTTCTCTAAATATTGTGTATGTGAGACTTCTCACAGGTAACAGTCTGATTAGTAAGTGTGAAAACGGAATAGGTGTGCAGTTTGAGGTGCCCATGTCCAGACTGCCTTCAGAATGCATCATGTTTTTAGGGTTTAATTTTTTTATTTTATGTGTATAAATGTAATGCCTATGTGTTTAAGCACACCTATATTGTACAATGCCACGGAGTCAGAAGAGGGCTTCAGATCCCCTCAAACTAGAGTGACAGATAGTCGTTGGCCACCCAACACGGGTTCTCTGCAAGAGCAACCAGTGCACTCAACTGCTAAGCCACCTCCCCAGCCCCCGAATGCATCATGTTTTACCCCCCAGAGCATCAGGCTCACAGGCTTCAGTGTGACAGCCAGTCGACTCCTGAGAGATGCTGCAAAGTCAAAAGCAGTCCCTTGCAGTCTACGGCTCCCACCAAGTCCAGACCAGAACTTCTTTTGACTCACACCCTGCTTGACTTCAGCCTCAGCGTCCTGGTTTCCCAGGGCCTTCCTGGTTTCTCCTGGGAGCACTTCTCTAACAATGTGAACACAAACCCTTCCCTTCCTTGGTGATCTTCCTGAGAATTGTAAGAGGAAGCGATTCGGAGACCAGGACATATTGCCACTTCCCTTCCCTTTTTGTCTCTACGTCTCCTTTTGATCTTTTCCTTCCTGACAGCCATTCTCAGATCTCACACCAGATCAGTACTCCTGCTGTCTACTTGCCATCTGTATAAAACCAGCTCTACCCAGTGTAAGAGAACCTGACACTAAATAAAACATACACAATTGACTTATGTAGTCGTGTGTGTGCACTTGTGTGTGTGGGGGGGGTTGCACTTACCGTGTGTGTGAAAGTCAGAGGTCCTGTGAGTATCTACCTCAGTCACCCTCCACATCACTTTTTCAGACAGGGTCTCTCACTGACCTGCTGTTTCAGATAGACTGGTAGTCAGCAAGCCCCCTGGGATTTACCTCTCTCCAACCTCCTCAGTGCTAGGATTACAGATGGACACCACCATGCCCGGGTTTATATGGGGGCTGGGGATCTAAACTCAAGTCTCCATGCTTATACAGGAAGCACTTTACCCACGTAGCCATCTCCCCAGCCTCTATTTAGGGTTTCCTGTATGTCACCGCAAGGGACACACTGAATTTCATTTTCCCCCACTACAAAATTAAGTTCAATGGCTGAATTCCTGGAAGGACAGGACAATTAGTCCCGAACAAAAAGACACACAATTATGAAGTCATTATTATTGTGCTTTTCCAATGGAATGGAAAACCTATCCAGGGAATAGTTCATTGAAAAGTTCAAGTGTATGAGAACATATGCTTTTGTAAATAGAAGTGATTGATCAGATGCAATTATCAGTATGAATGGGATGAGAGCAATATCCAAATTCTGTGGGCTGTTCGAGGTTCTAAGACAGACCTACTTTAGGATTGTCTGTGACAATGACATCTGATTTCTGTTTAGTGGTCACTGCTTCTCTGTGACGGCTCAATGACATTTCCCTGCTTAGCTCCAATCTCTCCCTTTAGGATGATCTTCCTATTCCTCTGTCCAGCTTCGCAATCTATTAGATTTCCGTTTCACTCCGTTATTATTTCTGTGGCATCTTGGCACTCTTATACACTGAAGCATTCTTAAACTTCTTAAAATGTATAAATATTTGATCAAGTGAGTAGAAATGCAAAACATTAAAATTCTCATTGAACTAAATCAGTGCCTGATGGTGCAAATGATTAGGATAACACATCTTAACACATCACTAGGCTCAAAATAGGTAAGCTATATTTAACTCTGTAGAAATTATAGCTATAATTAAGGTAATAACTAAAATGCACAGGAATATAACTTTTAGCCTATCTCCTTTCAACAGGTAAAATTTGGTAGACCCTTTTCCCTAATGCAATCCGTAAATGCACACTTGTCACAGCAACATAGTTTAATGTTTTAAATGCATATTTAGATAGGCTGGGTTGGATCAGTTGTAGATGTAGTTTAGAACAGCTATGCTATGGGCTAACTTATCTTGAGTTTCAAAAACTGAACTGCAACTGAATTTGACTTCTAGTACCTGTTCTCACAGAAACCCCTAACGAGCCTGCTTTCAGGGCTATAGATGAATCCATCACACAAACCACTTCCTTTGAGCCCTTCAGTCACGGTAAATGTGACACCAGTATTTGTCGGTTTAAGATACTTGTGTAACCCAGAAACAGTGAAAGAGGGAGGCTGTGCATTTGCATCCACATCCATCAAGAGGTGTCTGGTTCATTCTTTGAATCTTCTCTTGATTCTACTCCACGCAAGGATCCTAAATTCCCAAACAAGATGGCACATATGACTCTTTTTAGTGTTTACTAATTCAGAAAACATAATTTATCTTATATTTGTCCCTTTAAAAGATAGGTTTTTAAGACTTGAGGATATCTAGTTATTAAAGTAAATGCAGTTTATGCCAAGGTCATTTTTTATATATATTGAGAGAAACCCACTGCATTTAGAAAGCCAAAAACTCTCAAATGATTTGATGAAATTAATTAGCATATAGGTCACGCTAACACTCCCATAAAAGGGAACACGGTGGAGAAGGGCAATGAGCTGGCGTTTGCTGTACCACAATAGCTAATTCAATAACAATATTTAATGAAACCAAAGTCCTTGATCTCCTGGGCACTGGCAAACCATTAGCACTGTGTTTTCAAATTTTTGGAATTTTATTCTGTCCAGATAAATACTTCATAGAATAAATAAGGTTGAATTAGTTTTGCTTAAGAGGGCATGAGGAAAGTTCATATTTACTAAGAATAAATATATATTTGGAAAATGTGCTGATTTTTTTATACAAATCCATCTGTATTTATTTTTAGTTTTTTTTGTGGGTCAAACCATGTGAAGTTTTATGCTATCTAAGGTAGCTTTGAAGTGTGGGTAATAATTTAATGAGTTTCTTTTGAATGTATTCCAAATGAATTTACCCTTCAAGGTAGTCAGGTTGGAAACAACAAACTTATTCCACTAAACCCACTGTTTATTCCAATGATTTTTTAAATTGTCATTAAGAAAGTGCAACAAATGATTTGGGATTTATTGCAATAAAAATTTCTCTGAAGAATTATGTACTTTTCAAGATTCAGAAGTCAGCCAGGACCCATCTTTTGTCTCTCACACTGTATAAGAGCATTTGGTGACATATTTAATTGAAATATGTGATGCTCTTATTAAAGAATGAGGCACTGAAGCTGTTTGGTTGAATAGATTTTAAATGATTTTGAAATTAAATATATAACAATTGTTTTAAAAATCTCAATAAACTTACTGACATTCATACAAAACTCAGTGTGTTATACTCATGCGCCCTTCAATGAAATTCATACATCTACAAATACACACATTTTTGTGCTGCTGGGCTCAAACCCAGGGCCTTTTGTACATAAGCAAGCACTCTACCACTGAGCTACACTACCCTAGCCCATACACCACCCAAGCTCTCATCTCGTCAGATATTTAGAGAACTGCTGCAATGCTTTTCAACAAATCCAAGGGCACAAGATATGCAGGAGATGATTCCCGATTCTCTTCTGTCCTTTTGAATTCGTAGCCATAAATATTATGAATATAACTCTCTGTTCTGAAATACCAAACTGATGAAAATATTTCAAACCTGAAGAAGAACATACATTTTGTAAACAAAGTCTATTTTAAGAGAAAATATTTAATGAATTTATTAACCTTGAATTTACTGACTGTGTTTCCTGGCTAATTCCAACATGTAAAATAACCTTCCACCTGGTTTAGAAACCCAACAAATCCCTAGAGAACTCAGTATCCATCAGTTAGGCATAGAAATGACTTAATCACCCAGCATCTCATTAACTGAACTCTAACCATAGTTTTAGAAAATAGCATAAGATAAAAAAAAAATCTTAGCTTATTTTAAGGAATAATTTCCAGAGATTCTGGAAATGATATTACTTGACCTAACACTATCCATACAACATTTATATCAGAATAATTGAAAACGTAAATGACTATGTGGACGCATGATGACTGGACACTGTGTATATCCTCAATCCTTAGGGATGTGAGAACGTTCAAAGTATCATACTAGGACAGAAAATACTGTATGATTCTCTGTGTTTCCGACAACAAATAACGAGAAGAAATATTTAAGCCAGAGATGCCTTTAGGCAAAGCAGCCTACTTGTGAGTAATTGATAATCACTTTTAAAAATACAAACAAAAGGAATTCATGAACAAAATCTTCTAAATGCAGCCACACAGATCTCTCTCTCTTAATCAAGAGACAAAAAATAAACATCTTAGTCTCTGTTTCTTTCTTTACGCCACCATTTTCTCCAGTACTAAGATGAACAGATGATAAAACGAATCATGACAAATTTGACTAAAAAGTTGATGGGTTTTAATGGTGAAAAACACATGTGCAAAAAAATTACCCAAGTACAGTTAGTGCTGTGGTTCGAAAATGAAATGTTCTCCCTAAGCCTCAAGGGTTTGCACACTTGGTCCTCAGCTGTGTGGAAAGGGCCATGGAGCCTCGAAGAGGTGGGACGTAACTGGATGACACACAGGGGTGGGCATTTGGGGTGTATTATCCTTAGCTATTTCCTGTCCAGCTCTCTACTTCCCGATCTGTTGAGGTATGACAAGTTCCAGCTACACCTGCACAGCTATGGTCTCTGTCACACTTCCTTGACCATTTTGACCTGTTCTCCGAAAGCATGAACCAAAATAGAAGATAGTTTCTCACTTTAAGTTTCTTCTGTCAGATTAGATTTAAGTTCTTATAAGATGTTAGACAATTAAATGATCATTGATGTATTTTTTTCCTAATAAGACAATGCTACTCAGATGTAAGACTTCAAATCTTGGTCTACAACACTGTAGTGCCCACCTGTAGCTAAGGGAGACAACCAGCTATTGTTCTAAAATGATGGATAAATTTGTTTTCTCCCCCTATCTAGAAGCCTTTGAGAGGAAACTGATACTGACTGATTCTAATCACTCCAACAGCTATGAAAATGCCTGAAAGCAAATCCTGAATCCATCACTCTCGAGTCCAGCCTTGGCAGACAAAAGATAAATGAGGAGGAACCCAGCAGAGGGATGCTTTTGAAAGCCCTCATCAAGAAATCCCAATGGATTTTGATTTAGACATTTGAAATTTGCCCTGTCCTAACTTTTTTCTGGTTCCCTGTCTAGAACTTGTAATGGAAACTACTCTTGCCTTTACTTCTCCTTCACATCTCCTAGGCACCAAACAAAGACTTTTCTTTTCTCCCTGTAGTTAAGAGTTATACAATTTGGGAGTCTTTAAAAAGACCCACTGAAGGGGTCCTCCAATCGCCTCATCCTGCGTCCCTGTTCAGCATGGAAGAAGCCAGAGCAGTCTGTGTCCCTATTCCCTATTGGCAATTTGGGTAACCTCTTCAGAGGATGGTGTGATAAGAATAGGAGGTAGGAATTGGCTAGGCATTTGGGGTAAAAAGTCCTCAAAGAAAAGAAGCAAATTTCTTTCTTGGATAAGTGGAAGTATTTGGGAGCTCTTATCTAATCCCTAAAAGATATTAGGGTTACTTCTTCAGAGGGGGGAATGCCAGACTATCTGTAGGGGGACTCACTTTTCCAGTCTCACTGGTCAATCACCTGGTGATAGGACCACTCCTAGAAAGGCAGGTTCACCTTAAGTTATGCTAAATAGATGGGCGGGATACCTAGTGAATGAGGTAGTGACTATTTCCTGCCTGGAACTAGCTCAGATCCCCACAGAACTTCCAGACCAGCCATAGTCCTGTAGGTCTCTGCAAGTCTGTTTGCTTTCCTGAACTCATCAGGAAGGTGTCATTTCTCCTCTTTTTCTTCATGCCTTTCTTACTAAACACGCTTTCTTAAGGCTTTGGGCTCCCCCAGCATCTTGTAGTTCTTTTTCTAAAGCTTCCTTCTCCCAGCCACGCGTCTGACCGCCCAAGCAGGCTCTAAGCCCGCATGGCTCCATGGCTTTCTTCCCTTCTCCCTTCCACTCTCCTCCTCAGGGAGCTGCCAAGATGACCAGGTCACCCACCCTGAGGATTTTTCTTTAAGATTCTAATAAAATTGAAAAAGCTTTGAAAAAAAAAAAAAAGTTTCTTCTGTCAGGTGTTTTTCGCACAGAGACAAGCCAAGTAACTAGTACAGTCAGAGGACACCAGGTCTGAAGTGTTCCTGAAGTGGAGATGATTGTAACATGACAGTAGAGAAAAATGTAGACGAGATTATCCTCAGCTACAGTTCTTGAACTCTGAGCACGTCTGTGATAAAAGGAAAGGAAGAGCAAGGAACTCACAGGCAGGGGAGATGGGGGAAGTTTGTTAACTTCAATGTGGGCATTGGTACACATCCTGTTAGCAACACTGGGCCGCTCAATGTGTATTAGCAACGAAGTAAGAAGATTAATTTTCTGTTACCTGGAAAATCAGTATCCCGGGATGTGTGCAAGATTTTTATAACACAGGAGACCAAATAAAACAGGAGCCTGAAGACTGCAAGACGTGGGAACTGAAGAGTTGGCTCAGTGGTTAAGAGCACTTGCTGCTCTTGCAGAGGGAATGAGTTCGATTCCCAGCACCCACATCAGGCAGTTCACAACCACCTGTAACTCCAGCTCCAGGAGATATAACCCCCTCTTCTGGCTTCTGCAGGTAACTGTATGCACACGCACATAATGAGAAATAAATCTTACAAAAGACTGTGAGATGAAAGATGAAGACATCCAACAAAAACCACACTTATGTAGAGAAAAGGAGCAAAGTACGGACCTGAGACACCTCTGAGCAACGTGCTGGGCCCAACCCCCAAAAGTAGGTGTTCTCATGTGCTTTATGGTTCAAACACGTTCAGTGACCAGAGTGGCTTGACATAACACTTCTAAAGACAGTGATGATGTAACTTACTTCAAAGAGAAATTAAGAAACACTTTCATGGACATGACAGCATGTATATGTCCCTAAACATAAATAGTAACAATACACACATGTGTACAAACCTCCCTCACCAACAGGGCTTTAAAACTGCTAACATTCTATCATCTACATTTCTCAATGCTCACAAGGGCCTGCAGACTGAACACAGATGGGATGGTGGTGGCTGAGCCTACCACTGCAAAGCAGTGGACTTAATGTTCCCATCCTGAGGTGTGGTTACACACAGCACGTGCACACACACGTGCTCACACACCGCATGTGCACACATGTACATGCATGCGCGCGCACACACGCACACTCCAAAGGGCTTTCTCTAGATGGTCTCGGATCTGCCACTAACCACAAAGTCTCGGCCAAACAAGTTATTTTTCAAAGCACTCAACCTTCTGTGACATCAGAAGAGAAGAAACCAAGTGCCTCCTGCAGTGACCAATGTCTGAGGGTAACTACTGTACCTGAAACCAGAACTGACAGAGTCACCTACAAGGGGTTATCACACGGGCTTCTAAGAGGCGGTCTAGGAAGTGTAACACTGGCTCTCACACACAGGACAGGTTAGGAACATGGCAACTGCTCAGTCTACGAGGCTGGGTGTCTCTGCCGTCCCAGCCTGCTGCTGAAGACCTGGAGAATTCCTGGAGAGCGTCTGGTCCTCACTGATGACAGAGCCCAAGGAGGCTGGTTCCAACCACTGAGGGAACACAGCAGCAGTAGCAGGCACAGTAACAGGGTCGATGAACTTCTCAGCAGTAAACAAAGGCAGTGACGCCAAAGCAAAGCTTTTCTCCTCACACTTTTTAATCTGGGCTGTCCCTGCAAGGTGCTGGAAGGTGCTGCCCACATTTAGGATGAGTCTTCTAACTTCAGATAACTTGATCAATAAAATCCCTCACAAGTGTGCTTAGCAGCTTGTCAGTTGATTCGAGACCCAGTCGATAGCCACGATTAGTCACCACAGCTACTGCACTCTGCAGAAATATCACATGCACCATGGCTCTTACTTTGAATAGGACCACAGGATGCATTTACTAGAGCAGATTTCATATATTATATATGAAATGTCAGACCCAAGGTCCATATGTTTACTATTAATGAGCATTAGCCCCTGAGACAAAAGACTGGCAAGAAAAACAATGGCAGACAACACTATTGCGAGTCACAACTTGGGCCACTGAGATCAATCCCTGGGATTCACATAGTATACAAGTGAACAACTTCCCAAAATTGTCCCGACTTCCACATGAATGCCAAGGCGCGCGCACACACACACACACACACACACACACACTAAATAATTATATATATATACACACACACACTAAATAATTATAC
>NW_008340972.1:1184865-1211178 GCF_000622305.1 Nannospalax galili | reverse complement strand
TATACCTACCTTTTTAAGTCAGGAATTGAGAATTTCAATTCCTGCATATATCCACAGATTCACATGTAGTAAAGAGCAGACATTATTACTTCGAACACTTCACAGCATTTGACAATTAAAATGTCATTGCCCATGATAATTTAAATTGTCTATAAAAGTATCAAGGACTTTAAAAATAAGCACAACTGTTAGCGAGTCCAGTAAAAAGAAATTCATCCTTGCTCTTCACGACATCCGCTGGCATCACAGCACCATAGATAATTGCAATCTAATAATTTAAAATGTTTTCCCATTTAAGGAAAGAAACAGGGACAGAAGAGAGAGCTCAGCTAGTAAAGTGCTTGTACACCAAGCATCACCTGAGTTCCAATTCCCAGCCCCCATACAGAAGCTAGATGCAGCAGTGCTTGCCTGTGGTCCCACTGTGTGCTTAGGGTTGGAGCAGGGGTCAGGAAGGTCCCTGGGGCCATCCGCTAGAACCAGCTGGTGAGCTCGAGGTTCAGTGAGGGGCTCTTTCTCAAAATGTAAGGTGAAGTCAGGTGTGATGGCAAAGGTCTGTGATCCCAGCACTCAGGAGACAAAGGCAGACAGATTTCTGTGAGATCAAGGCAGTCCTGGTCTACATAGTGAGTTCCAGGCCAACTGGAGCTACAGACAGACCCTGTCTCTAAAGAAAGAATGAAAGAGCAAAAGAGCAAAAGAGCAAAAGAAAGAAAGAAAGAAAGAAAGAAGGAAAGAAAGAAAGAAAGAAAGAGAAAGAGAGAGAGATAGGAAAGAAAGAAAGAAGGAAAGAAAGAAAGAAAGAAAGAAAGAAGGGCCCCTTTCCCTCACATACTTGCTAAACTCTGCACATTTGACAATTTCGCCTCTCTAGGCACAACCACAGTTCTCTAAAGGGCACATTGCTATGAGGCTTCCTGCCAGGCCTGGGGTGTGGGCATGGGAGGAGTGGGAGGGAGGGAGGGAGGGAACATGTAAAAGATAAAGAGTGACTGAGCAGAATAGTTGCAGGAAACAAAAAGAGACAAACTGAGGGGACATTAGAGATATCCTCAGACCAGGCTTAGTCAATAGGAGCGCTCTATAGTAATTGAGCTAATGAATATCCTGCAGTGATTCAAGAGCTTGGGACATGAAAGCTGGTGCTTTTACAGAGAGATGCCATGGAGCAGAACCACCTTGGTAGTCCAAGCACCCTGGAATCTCTCACCTACCCAAAGCAAAAGCGCTGCTCAGGGTGTGACTGAAGTAGCCGACTACTGCCCAGGACTTAAGCACACTTATGTGCTTCTAACCAAAACCATCATAACTGAACGAACAAAATGGCTCCTGAGTGAATTTGATATAATTTAATCAAGACGACAGTACCTGACTGTTGACCTAAGGCTTCACAGTAGATTGTCCCAACACAGCTGCTTCAAGTCAACACATTCCGTCCATCTATACCACCAAGTCAACTCGTTTTCCCAAACTGAAAAGCTCCATGATCCAAGTTTCTGAGTATTATGAAACAGGAAGATAGAATTCTATCAGGTCAGTGTGAATACAATCTTTTAGCCTTTTGGGAAAGAAATTCTATCCTAACTGGGTTTATTCAGAGAACGGCTGTTTTGGAAAGGAATCCTTTCCTTCCTTGCTCTGTCTCTCAAGGTTAAGGTTAGCTAGTCTGTCCTGGGGATTCAAACAGCAATACCTGAGGACCCATCTTCAACAGGTATCCTTCAGCTTCAAAGAGAGAGAAGTCACTGCCCAGTGGGTCCCACACTTCCGACAGGGAAGGTGACCTAGATGATGGGCACGGGTACTCTCAGCCTCCTTCCCCCCGGTAGGATCTGTCTGACCCTTTTCTGGTTTGTTTCCAATGTAGGTAAATGAGCTCTCAAATATGAACTGGTGTCAAGCATGCTGTGTGCCTTCTCCTAATGAGGCCCGAAGGATGGAAGCTGGAGGGGCTGTTCCAGCTGGGCTACAGTCAGTACCTAACAGCTAGACTTTTAATTTCACTTAAGTGCAAAGCAGAGTAGGATATTTCTGGAAAGCTTTTTAAATATGAAGAAATAAACTCAAATCACAGCATAATCAAGTTAATGACACAATAGGGCTTTCAGAATTGACCTAAGGCAGATGATAAAGTAAATGATTTTTAAAAGTCCCTAACTCCTGGCAGGACAGGAGGAAGTCTGCTGTTTGGGACGCTCTTTCGCTGTCAAATCTGCATTTGTCTTAATAAACAGCAGTCCTTCTGATCCAGATTTGGGGGTGGGAGGGTCGTAAGACAATATATTTGGTGCCAGACCTAGTTTGAGACATTGCATTAGAAAAGATCAGACTTCAGTAATGTTCTTTCTGTGGACTCAGCACACCCCGTACCTTTGTCATCTCTTACATTTTAATTCCCTCTTCTTGGTCCTTAGCCTGAGCTTTGTTCCACAGTGTTGATTCCTAACTGCATTTCCTGGCTTTGGATATAAGGACTTTGTAGGTCTAAACAGGTCCAAATAGTGTGGTGATCAGAGGCTAGAAGAGAGGGGGAGAGACTGGTGACTGGGTCCAGAGAGACAAGTGGACAGGAGAAAGGAGATGTGACGTTCTCGTTAGCAATACGGCACGGTGTGGTTCAATCTCTTTAGAGGAGTGTGGTGCTAGTACGACCACCACCACAAAATGACCTTGCGACGGGCATGCAAGTCTCTCCAACTGATCACATGTACTTACATGGAAAAATCACCAACTGTGTCAACTAAAAGTAAAATGCTAAATGAAAAAATTACAAAGGATAGCAGCCTAGGATGTGAATGATGTTGAGTCCTGAAGAGGTAGTGAGAGAAAAGATGGGGTAATTTTCTTTCGTTTAATTTCTTGTTCAGGAATATGCCTTCCTCTAGGGTTGCCCTACTTTCAAAAATCTCCCCCGCCCCCACCCCAAGTATTCTGATTGTGCAACTTGTGACCTAACAAAAACAGTACACTGAAAATTTATTTAACAAAAAATGCAGTATAGATTAACTAATATATATATATATATCAGTTTATTTGCCTGGTTCACTGTAAAAATGAGTACATATATTTGCCCTTGGGATCAGAGGATGATGTCTGGATAGGAACTATTCTATCGAAGTGTACCTTTCCCTCTGATTTCTTCTGTGAATCCCTCGACACAGCACTGGGAGCTGTGATGTGGAATGCAGCCATTGCTATGGCACGAGGTAGAGGGAACAAGCCTCTGCACAGGTGCACCCATGCTTTATTGTTCAAACATTCACACTTTGGAGTGTATCAACTTAAAGCTTCTTTCCTTATATGACTGTCAAGTACAAACATTACAGTAACGTATGCTTTCCTTTTTAATTAAAAAAGCTCCAATATACTCACATTATTTTATCTTGTTTCTCACTCTTAGGCATATAATATTCACTTTAGAAACCAAAATGATCATTTAACTTATTTACTAAGGAGAAAAATAATAATGTCATCTTTTTAAGCATATGTCCTATCTTAACCGGTAAAACTAAATGAGACCCTCCTGTCCAAATTGTTAATTATGCTGGGTATCCCAGAGTGCAGGAAAGTACCTAACTCATACCAAACACCCATCAGCATGATAATGAACAGGCTAAAACTCCTTCTTCAACTCTGCAAATACTTAGGACAAGGAAGCAAATCAAAGAGGGGAATAGTCAGGTGCACACCTAAACGTGTCCTTCATCCATGTGGCCGGCATGTTTCTAAATCTGAATATTAGCGCTTCATTGCCCTAATTTTCTGTTTTTAATTGGAAGGATTTTAACCAGTAAGCTTTGTTAATATAGGCTTGTTCAATGCCCTTTAAAAAGAAAAGAATTATTTTCTGGGACACTATGATTTTAGTGTTCCTATGGCCGGGCACTGTTAGCACTACGTACAAATTATTTTATGGGAAGACACATTTAGAAAAGTCTAGGGCATGACTATGTAACATAAGGTTGTGGACTGCTTTCTGTTAAGATGGAAGCCCGATGAGGGTGTCAGATCCCCTCGAACTGCAGTTACAGATAGCTGTTAGGTGCCATGTGAGTGCTGGGAACTGAACCTGGGTCCTCTGCAAGAGCAGTCAGGGCTCTTAACCACTGAGCCATCTCTCCAGCCCCTGCTTTCTGTTTTAAGCAACCTGGTAGCAAGAGCAAATTAGGTATGTTTCTAGACATCTTGCTAAAAACCTTTTCCTTTCCTTTCTTGTTTACAAAGCGGGTAAACAAAGCAACATTCACGATCTCAAAAGCTTTTTTACAGTAACCTTCTTGGCTCTTGTCCTTAAGGTGTACATTATTTCCCAGAGGTAAAATGGCATCTTTTATATTCTGTGGTCTCATTTGTTCCCATGACATCACTGACGTTTTTGATCAATTTAACAAACACTTGAGGTTCTGTTACTGTTTTTCCTCCCAAGAGATTTATCTATCTGTTGTATCAGAATCTAGTAAGCCTCTGTGGAGGGGTGGAATGTCCACGTACAGACCATGCCATTATGAACTATGGTGCTAAGAAGGTAAACTGGCATGGTTCTTGCCTTCCTGGTAGATGAAACAGAAGATAATGTATTTTTATTTAGAAATTCCACACATACTCCAGAAGTTTCTGAAACCACATTCCATATCAAAGAATGATCGAGATTTCTTTGATTTGCCAAGCCAGTGGTTTCCAAAATTCCTTTTAGAGTTTTAGTGTTTTCAAATTTTATTTCAATGGTTCAATAAAGGTAAAAGCCAAAAGGTATGTGACACTTCTGTGCAGCATTTGATGCATGAAAAAATAATTATTTTATGTCTTAATGTTTTAAACAGGCAGAAGCAGGGTGGTAAAGAATGTCCAGACACACTGAGGGGCCAGGGAGGTAAAGAACAGGCCAGGGAGAGAGTTCCTTGAGTCTAGAAGACCCGCTGAAAAGAGAGGACAAGGGACACGAGAGGAAAACAGTTGGATCCAACTGCTAAATGGGAAAGTATTGTTTAACCAGTGAGGACTTTCTTAAGCTGTGCTGAGAGATTCAGGAATATTCTAAAACTGAGGGAAACCACATATTCTAGTTTGGTCTCACCCACGACCAAAAGCAACTTGAGGAGGAAAGGATTTTACTTCATCTTACAGGTCACATGCTATCATGGAGGGAAGCCAGGGCAGGAATCCAAAGCAGGAGCCACCGAGGAACGCTGTGACTGGCTCACTCCCCCTGGCGCTCAGCTCTGGCCCACCTTCATGAGGATGGCACCGCCCACAGTGGGCTGGGCCCTCCCACATCAATTGGCAATTAAGAAAATGCCTCACAGCTCACAGACCTGTGCACAGGGCCCGGCTGATGAAAATTCCTCAGTTGAGGTGACTACAATTTGTATCAAGTTGACAGTAAGGACTAACCAGTATACCATCAATAGGTTTGAGAGAAAACATAGATACACACAGTTCAAGGAGAGCTGAGGAGAATTCGGAGGAGGTGGGAAAATACGAGATCGAGTGGGAATTGGAAAAGAGATGATATGGAGGAATGTAGCGAAAAGAAATTTAGCAAGAAAAATGCACAAGGCTTGGGACATCGATCTGATGGAGTGATGGTGAGCTCCAAGGGTGGCCAGGTCTGGACTGCTGCATCTGTAAGCAGAGACGAAGAGAAGAGGAGCAGGAACTTCTTTGGTTCCTTGAGGAGGAAGGAGTGTGTTGTGCAGATATTGAGTGGGTGAGAAATGCCAAATCTGAGCCGACCATGAGGCACCCATGTGAAGAGGACTACGGGAGCCCTGGATACACAGGTCTGCATTTAAAGGGAACAGAGTAAGTTGGAACAATGAATGTCATTAGTACCACGTAGCTGGGAAGGGGAATCATGGGCATGAATGATAGTCTAGGGCACTACAGAACAACACGCAGTGCAGGAAGGGTCTGGCAACAGCCGGGTTCTTTCAGCTTAATCACAAACTAACTCGTTTTCCTCATCATGATGACCTATGGTAACTGTGTGCCCATTACCACTTACGAACAGTATTTTTGATATTTATTTTCACTTCTGCGTATATGTGTGTTTCTATGATGTGTGTTTCCATGTCTGTTCAGGTGCCTGTGAAGTTAAGAATAGAACACAAGATGCCCCAGAGCAGGAGTCACAAGTAGTCATGAACCACCTGATGTGGGTTCTGGGAACCGAACTCAGTTCCCATGCAAGAGCAACCCACGTTCTAACCATTGAGTCATCTTTCTAGCATCTTGTCAGTGATTTTAAAACTTGATCTCATTTTAGGTTTCTGTCATCATTTTACACCATTTATTTTTCCCCCAAACTGTCCTCTAATACCCATGCAGACTGCTCCCAGAGCAGCCCATTTTAACATGCATCACATGCACGGATTCACTCACTCCTGCTCTGGTTCCACGATTTCTACTCCTTTTTACTTTGAAATACAGTGTGGTGATCAGTGTCCTTTAGCGCACCTCGAGCAGTGTTCTATGACAGGATATAAAATGTCATTCATGTGATGGTTATTACTACATTCTTCTCTCTAAACTAAATTTGTATGTTTTGTTTAGTTCTCTATGTAAAATTAAAAGGACCAAACAATTTATAGTTCCTGAAATAATGTTCTGTCTTTAGGAAGATAACAGTAGTTTTATGATTTTTGTCTACTTTTACTGAATTTTGTGAATTTTATGCAATACATTTTGATTGTACTTAGACCACCTGCCTTATTTTATCCATTCCCTCCTATAGCCCACCCCCAGATTTCATTTCATTTCTGTCATATATGTTAAGGTTTATCAAGTCACATTCGTGTCCCCAGATGTCCCTTGAAAGAAAATGAAAATCAATCAATGCTGGGTGTGGTGGTGCTCATCTTTAATCCTAGCACTTAGGAAGCAGAGGCAGGTGAGTTCCAGGACAGGTGGGGCTACAGGGAGACCCTGTCTCAAAAAGACCAAAAAAAAAAAATCAGTCAGAAGAGATAAACAGGGTCACTTCATCCTGATCAAAGGAACAATCAACTAAGAAGACGATTAGAATCATGAACAGAAACACACCAAACTCTGGAGCACCAAATTTCATCAAAACAGTACCATTGGACTTCAAGACACAGATTAATCCCAACTCAGTAATAGTAGGTGACTTCAATACCCCATTGTCTCCAACAGACAGGGTAACTGGACAAAGAATAAACAGAGAAACATCTAAATTAAACTATATCCTACATCAAATGGACTTGGCAGACATCTACAGAATATTGCAGTAAAAATACACACTTGACTCAGCAGCCCTGCAGAAGCTTTTCTGAAATAGACCATATACTGGGGCACAAAACAAACCAACAAATTTTTAAAAATTGAAGTAATTCCATGTACTTTACTGAACTCCAGCACAATAAAGTTTAAATCAACTGCAAAAGAGGCTCCAATAGCTTCACAAACTCATGAAGCTTAAGCAACACACTCCTGAATGATAAATGCGTCAAAGAAGGAATCCGGAAAGAAAGAAGAACATTCCTGGAACTAAATGAAAACGATAATACAATACAACAAAACCTCTGGGACACATTCAAAGCAGAACTAAGAGGGAAGTTTATGGCTTTTTAAAAGCAAAAATCATGAGGAAATAAATGGGGACTGTGCCCATCCAGGCTAGCTTCCTGAAATACTGAAATGTGTGCTGTCTAGTAAAAGCTGTAAGGATTGCTATGAATGTTTGCTTAACCCAGAATTCCACTAACCTCTTCCAAAAATGCCTCCTAAGAACTCCAGTGCCAAGAGCCTGTGGAGAAGACTGGAGAGACAGGCATCACTAAGAACTCACAGGTGAGCGGACCAGACCTCCTGCACAGCTCTGTGACTTCTGTGGACCCATCCACTTGTCTCCAGTGATATGACATACATACATTTCGAGTATTTCCTGGATCCCCCACAGATGAGATTGTACTGAAAAGAAAACAATTTCTCTTTCTTAATGCTTAATCTTACGCACATCTATAGATGGTTCTGATTTAGTTTTACTAAAACCAGTAACTTGTCTTTCTAGCCACTATTTATTTGTTTCTAATTCCAGCTACCAAAATTTTTATCTGACAAACAAAATAAGATAGTGCTTTTAATATGACAGGGAGGGTTTTCTCAGCCCCGTACAGATGTATAGTCCCCTATTCCTCTTAAAAGAATTCCTTAGGTTTGCAGAGCCAACTGGGACCAAGAAAAAAGAGGAAAAGGTGGAACCAGGGTTCAAAGTTAAGGAGCCACTGCCTCCTCTGTGCTCCCAGAAGCTGCCCAGTGCCTCTTCCAAGCAAACCCACAGTTGTGGCACCTAGGGGGCAAAGGGTGCTCAGTTGTTCAATATGCAGCTATTTGTATGTGTGTATAGAATGATAATGTTTAATCTTCAAAAGCAATTTACTAGGACATCAGAGAAGTCCAGGCACATCTCTACCAGTATACTTTCCTTCTAAAACATTGTATTTTGGGGAAAAGTAGTTGACCTGGAGGGAATAATCAAGTCTAAACCAGTGGAGTTAAACTGTCCCTCCATGGTAGGATTTTAGATTGATTCAGAATTGTGTTAACCTAATCACTTGCAGGCTTCACTCTATTGTAGTAACTAACAGCAAAGCTCGGCACATTATGCCTCCTTCCCACTAAATGTGCCATTTACAAACCCATTTTGGTGCTGTTCTTATTCTCAAGGTTTGTTCATTTGCTTTTTAAAATATACTGCATTGTCTTACTTAAAAAAAATCTTCAATAAAAATAATTGCAAGGAGGTGGGGAAAAGATCGATGACCTGTAATTTATATTTCAATAGAGAGGCTAAAATAAGCTGCTTTTATTTTTGATTTATTTTAGAGGATGGTTTTTAAGCACTCTCTTGACAGCTACTACAACCCTATACTAAAGGATGAGCTGCTAGGGGGAAAAAATCTCACTCTCCCAAAATATCAATAAAATGAGCAAGAAAAATTAGCTTCACAGCAGGGCCACTTTAATAAGACGCAGAAGCAAATTGGACAAGGTGGGTAACATGATGCCTTTTGGAATATACTAGAGAATAGAATTAGTAAGTATAAAAGCCGCCTCATCAACACAGAGTTCAAACTCCTAGGGTGGGAAGAAAATCTTATGTATCTATAAGAAGATAGGCAGGCAGGCTTGTGCCTACAGGTGCAGAGAATACACTCTTGTGTATGTATTTATGTAGATGGATGCAAATGTGCCAGTATGTATTATTATATGCACAGCCTGGCATGCTATCAGTATCATAAACTAGAGAAAATATGTATTATTACTACAACCTGAATTTCCATGACAAATAAAAGCAGGGCACGCACAGCTCTTAAATGCAGTCTAACACTTCCCAAGTAGACAAATCGAACTCTTTTAAATAATATAAATACATTTATGAGTCCAGTAAAGTGATACTTACAGTGAATAATATAAAACCACGTAAAAATTAAGAATATCCTCAGGACTATAAAGATATTTTCATAAAAAGAAAAATAATTTTAGTATGATACACAAGCTGTGCATTCTCATCTGAAGGAAGAGCCAAGACGCAGACACAAATGCATCATTTAAAATCCTGTGCACCTTTTAGAAAACTCTGTGCATTTGTTTTTAAATCCTGAAATCAAATAAACATTTCATAGATGAGTGTTGTCAGAATTCGTTATGGACTCCAAGACACAAACTAAATCTGCAAGTGCTGGGTTATCTCTTTAAAAATTCAGGCTGGGGACTGGAGAGAGGGCTCATCAGTTAAGAGCCCTGGGTGCTCTAGCGGAGGACTCGGACCCAGCTTTGTGGCCCTGCCTCCACATGGCAGCTCATAACCATCTGCAACTCCAGTTCTAGGGAATCGAATGCCTTCTTCTGGCCGAAGCAGGCATTGCACACTTGTACACATTCACACATATAAAAATAAATAAGTAAACAAGGAAAAACTTAAAAATTCAAGCTGTGGTAGTAAATGATCACTCCAAATCAGTTTTCAGAGACAACTTTTTTTTTCAATGTGTCTGAGTGTTTTGCCCGTATGTAGGTGGGTGTATCACATGCAGGCCTGTTACCTATGGAGGCCAGAAGAGGGTGTCTGGTCCTTTGTAACTGAAATTCTAGATTATTGTTAGCCTCCAGGTGGATGCTGGGACTGATCCCAGGCCTCTGCAAGAGCAGCATGGTGCTCTTAACCACTGAGTTAGCCCGAGGACAGTTTTTACTAAGTGGTTATTTCAAAAGAAACCATTACACAGGAGAGCTTACTGTCTTTATGGCATTTACATTACACTGCCCTGATTTTGTCTTCTAGGGCTGGGACTGAACCTGGGGCCTGTGCATGCTAGGCAAGCACTCTCCCGCTGAGCTCCATTCCCAGCCTTGACGCTGTCATCTTACCATATAGCACATGGTGCTGATACAGTTGTAGTTTGTGACCTCATTTACTCACCATTTAACCATTCTATAATTCTATGTTGGGTGTTACAATAAAAATAGATAATATGTTAGAAGCATGTGCTCCCAAGGCCTCTGTCACGTGATCTCACTTGTGTCATGCTGACTTCACGGCTTATCACCCCCACATGTGCACGCTTCTGGGATAACACTTCAAAATACTGAGGTTGTATGTGACCTAGACTGCACTTCAGAAAACATCTTCATGGATTTTCATACATAAATTATCAACTACCTCTCAGATACATATGGCTCACAATTCTATTTCCATTGGTTTTTGGCTTCCCACTGTGCGGTCAGTCTATCAGCCAGCATGGGGTTCTGGATTTAGAGGTTGTGATGTGCATGGAGTGATGCACCTGCACCTCTTCATCTGCAAAAAAATAGTTATTATGACTTGGCCTCGACTCTCTGCTCAAAGTCCTGTGTGAAAGGCTTGGCCCCCATAGTGGTCTCTATGAAAGGAGTGGAGTCTTTAGGTGAAGGTCCTGAAGGAAGCCTTGGGGTCAGTGGCAGGTGTCCTCAAGGGGCTTATGGGACTCAGCCCTTTCCTCCTCTCTGTTTTAGCTCCTGGCCATGATGACAGGCATTTTACCCCACATGCACTTCCTGCCTTGATACATTGTCTCACCATTGGTCCAAAGCACAGGGCCAACCAATCATGGCTAGAAGTAAACTCTGAAACTGTAAAGCTGTATGTTAACTGGCTCTGGTATTCCACTGTAGTAACAGAAATCTAGCACAAATATCAGGGTGGCTCTGTGGAATCAGGGAGACCTATGCCTTCCCCAGACCACAGCCCAGAAATGTGGCTGGGAAACACCTGCACAGGTACGTGCTTGTGTACAAGTATGTGCACGTGTGTGTGTGCTTGTGTGTATATGTAAGCGTATGTGGGTACATGCATGTATTTCTGTTCATATGTGCATGTGTGTGCATATGTGTATGTGCACAATTGTGTGCCTCTCTGCATGTGTGTGTGCACATGTGTGCATTCGTGCATGAGCCTGTATGTGTGCACGGGTATATTTGTGTGCACTTATGTATGTATGTGTGAACTTAGCAGCCCTAGAGCTCCTGTTATGGTTTGACTATAATGTCTTCCACAGGCTCATGGCTCAAACTCGGTCCCCAGGTAGAGGCACCATTCAGGGAGTTTGTAGAAACTTTAGGAAGTGGAGCCTCGCTAGTGTTAGCAGGTTGTTAGGCATCAAACATGGGGGTTTGTAGATGGGCCCTCCTTCCTGTTCTGAATTCTGATCTGCTGAGATGTGAGTCAGCAGACTCCTACTCCTGCTGCCACAGCCCAGGGATGCTCCTGTAGCCCTGCCTCTCCTGCCTTGCTGGACTGAACCCTCAAAGCATGAGGCAAAATCAACCCTTCCGTCCCTACACCGTAATGAGAAAAGTGACCAGCACAGAGACCCTGAGGGACCACAAGCTAGGAAGGATGATGGTCATGTTTAGTTCAGATGGTTTCAGTCTCATTTCCTCAGGGAAAGGGGGGCAAGGACCACAGTTCACAAAAACAGGCAAGCGCTTCCCTCCTTGGTAGGGCAGAAGTGTCTGAGAGAAAAGCAGAAGGATGCAGCAGGCCACTACTGTCCGAACCGTGAAGGTAATAGGTGTTAAATGGCAGAAATGTCAATGCCAGTAATTTAGAAAGATGCAAATAGGATCAATAACCTACACTGGATGGTGCCATAAACTGTCTGGGTTGAAGCTCTCCCTCTAACAAAGAGGGGTAAATCTCATAAACATCCAAACAAGTTACCAGACTCAGAAGGCTCTTACGAGAGGTTTTAGCAGTAACAAGGTGTTGCTGGCAGGAGGAAGCTCTGTCAAGACACAGCTGCCTCCGAGACACACATCTTGTGACTCCTCATCCTTGCTGGGGTGGATTTCTCGGTGACGCACCTAACCACCACTCATGCTCCTGGAAGTAACACCAGCAGACTCTTTGCTTCACCAAACTCAGTGGGTGGGTTTCTTTCTTCCCGCCTGTTGTTTTGCTCTCTATGAGGGGGACAGACAGTTGGCCATGTCTCCCCAGGAAGAGCCACTCAGTACCGTGAAAGTAGAGTTTTCTCAAAAGAATGAGAAATTTCATCAACTCTTAGGGAAAGGGATTCTAAATCTGTATTCTCAGGCCCCCCATAGGACTTTATTAAAAGCACTCTAGGAGCCTTTTAATAAAAATGAGGTGCTTCCATTTGAAGGCTCAATTTGTATTTTAATTTACTAGAACAGAAATTAAAGAAACTAAAAGTTTATTGTCATGGGGGCGGGGGCTGGTCCGTGGGATTCACAGCCATACCCAGATGCTGCCTGACCTCTCTGCTCCCCTCAGCTCCCTCTTCACCCTGTCCCACCCCCTCACACATGTACACACTTGAGTTATGAGCCATAAACCTTGCCAAGTCTGCCAACTGACAGCCTAATAACATGAAAAAAGTATCTGCAAACAAGATGGTCTCAAGCCGATGCTCATGACCCCGAACAAATCAGGGCTGAGTTCCCTTTGCAGTTGAGAGTTGCCCCTTTAATCACTTAACTGGTGGGACTGATGTGACACTTGAGAAATCAACTAGGAGGTCTCCATTCTCCAGCTATCTACTGGCCTCATTTGCTCTATCCCTAACAATTAAGTTGAGCTTGTCATATTTTGAGAACTAATCGAAGCTTAAGCAAGGAGGTAGCTGATAAGCCAGCCGTCTCTGCTCCAATGAGTTATTTGCAAGGAATGAAACCTTCCCCAGCTTTGTACCTGGTAATCATTGAGAAGTGTTCAAATAGGGACAGGGCTAAGGCGGTGGATATCAATCTCAGCCACACAGAGGAAAGAAAATCACCATTGGGAATCTGCCATGAGTAAAGATGCATTTAATATTTTAACATACACTTTTGAGCTCAAAACCAGACGTTCTGTATGAGACCCGGGGATTTTAGAAGTTCTGAGGCTTAGCAATCGTTAAGAATAAGAACGTTTTCCTTGCGTCCACCTAGTTTCCACCAGCTGCAGAAGCCAGTGACCCGTAATGAAACATTCCACTAAAGAAACAGGCCAAAGTTTAGAGTGGAGGGAACCGCCACCAGCTCCTGAGTCAGAATCCTGGCAAGTAGGACTCGGAAGTCTAAGTTTTAAAGTGTGAGTGATATTGTATATGCACTGCCCCTTTTTCGAGATTTAAAAAATTTATGTGTATGTGTTTGAACCTGCACAAGTCGATGTGCTCCATGTGTGTGCATGAGCCCACAGAGGCCAGAAAAGGGCAGCAGATCCCCTGGAACGGGAAGTACAGGCAGTTGTGAGCAGCAGTGTCGGTGCTGGGAACTGAACCTGGGTCCTCTGCCTGAGGACCCAGTGCTCTCAACCCCTGAGGCATCTCTCCAGCCCCAGGTATACCACATTTGAGATCCACTCTGAATGTTTAACAGAGAACACTCTGCTTTCTTACCATGCCAACTCCAGGCGATTCTGGAAGGGGTCTGGAGGAATTCACACTGAGATGACACCAATTACTATTCCAGATATTCAGGAAGAATAGGAACTAAAAGAACATAAAACAAAAACTCAGAGTAAAGGGGCCCTGCCTTGACAGAGAAACTGTTCATGGCACAGAATCATTACGCATTTATGTTAGTCAGCATTTGGGTCTTATAACAAAATACCCAAGACAACCAACTTATAAAGAAAAAAGGTTTGTTTTGATTCATATTTTTGAAGGTTTCAGTCATGACTGACTGGTCACATGAGTTGCAGCCTGTGGTAGCATGGTACAGCACAGGAGGAGAAAGTGTGTCCAACTCCTGGGGCCCCAAAAGAGGGGAGAGGAAGAGAGTTCAGCAGTCTAGACTTGGCTGAACTGATTTCCTTGGTCCTCTGTTGGTGTCGTACATGGGGTGGACAGAATGTCTCTCCAGGAAAAGTCATGTAACAGCATGAAACTGTAGGCTCATCAGGAGAATGACATTTTCACCATCTCCTAGAGACAGATTCTCAACCTTTATCTTCAAGGGCATGTCCCCTAAACCTGAGGACCTCCTTTCCAGTTCTCACCTCCTAATGGTTCCCCCTTGCCCCTATGGCCTTAAGACTTGTTTCTAGATCCTATTTCTTAACAGTTCCCCATGTCCCAGTAGCACTCTGGTCTTGAGCTGGGCCTTTATCACAGGGATTCAGCTTCCTGTGGGCTACAGGAGAGTAGAAGGGACACAGCAACGTGCTGAGGGAAAGCAGTGGTTTCTCACAGAGGCTCTCTCCTGTGTGTAGACTGACAGGTACTTCCAACTGGGAAGCATTCCTTGACAGACCATACCTCAAAACCCAGAAGTATATTTTATAATGGTCCAAAAGTGGACCAAAGGGTTCAAACACATCCAACACTTAAAATTATTTTTAGGGGTATCCTGTAAACGGTTTTCATAGTAATTAAACAGGTTTGCCTTGAGTCAGCTTCCCATCTTGTCCTGGAGAACCATGTGTTTGGCTCCTTGGTGCGGGAGTACTTCTGGAAAGAAGCTATGTCAATGAACGACTTCCACAGGAAAAGAAGCAACCCAAATCCCAGATAAATCCAAGACACACCAGAAGAATCCAGTGGGGATGTGCACTAGAAGCAGAACTGATTCTAAATCTGCTCCTACACAGGTGGAAAACTTTTTCTTATGCCCCAAGCAGAGCACACACACCGCATCCAGTAGACAGTACAGTCTTTTACATACACATGCACTCATATGAGACTAAGTATCTACAAACTATCAAATACAGCTGCATCTATCACACATGGCCATATAATTTATAATGTATGTATACATGCAAATCTGTACCTGTGCATATGCATACATGCACACGTGTGTGTGTCTGTGTGTCTGTGTGTGTGGACAGTGCTCACATCCACTCTCCGTTGCCCCGGTGGTCACTAGATGATAGACATTTCTGTGGAGCCAACACAAGACTCGACTTCTACATATTATGGTGCATAGACCACACAAGGAAAATGAGGAGTACAGTGAGCACTGTGGAGTGAGCACTCATAGTATCTGCTCACTGTGCTAAAAATGACTCCCTGCAGAGAGGGCTTCCCTGTTCTGTCACAGAGGACTCCCCTCCCTCTCTCTTTCTAGCCTGACCTGGCAATGCCTCTGTACCATGAAGCCTGCAGGATTCTCTGCTAAAGGTCAGGTCTCCCAGGGTCCCCTAAAATCAGTCCCTCTGAGATTCCTCAGACAACCTAAAACAATGCATAAATGAGTACTAACAATGGGAGAGAGGGGCTTAGCAAATTCACTGTGGAAGGCAACCATGGTGGAGTCTTTAAAGGAGGATGGAAGGAAATCTACTGAAATCGCACGTTGCATTCAGATTCCAAGTTCCATCTCAAGCAACACTATAAGCCTGATGTCAGAGGCACTCAGGGCTTGCTAAGAATTATGGTGTCTGTCAAAGTCTGCAAGCGCCTCACTAACTGATTACTATGGGTGGGGCAGGAGGGCACCTGCTGACCAAAGAGGGTTTAAGCTCAATGCAGAAGGCCAGCTAAGTCCAAGCTCATCACTGCAGCGTGAGTCCTGAACCACTCACTGTTCCTGCAGCGACACAGGGCAGTGGAAGGCCAAGGGAATCCCGAGCCTGCATGTCCTACAAGTCCCACGGTTGAATTTCCTTTCCTGCTCAGCCCTCGGAAAGCTGCCTTTCCTCTGGTTCCTGCAATGGCACTTCAGGCTCCAGACAAACAGCAGACTAAGTTGTGACGATCATTCACAGATGAAAACACTGGCTCTTGGGTTGTAATTACAGCACCTCATCCTCTAGTAGAGCAGCCAAGCTTTGTTCTCCCGCGTCTGTCCCCTTGAACGCGGTTCAGATTTGCTACCTGTATAGACTGATCTGGAATACTCTCTGTTCTTGATCTAGATGCTACACCGAGGTCAAAATCACGGGGTTTTTCCTTAGTCCCTTCCTTTCCTCCCAGAGCCATGATGAGGACGGTGCAGTTACCGTCCTCCCATCTTTCAGCCAAGGAAAGTGAGGTGAGCTAGAGGGTAAGTAATTTGTCTAAGATCCCCTAACTGGCTAATGAGTGTTAAAGCAAATTAATTCCTGAGACCCCTTTTAACCACTGCACTGTTGAGTTCCCCTTAGAGAGGTCACCCAGAAAAGTCATAATAAAGACCCTACAAAATGGGACTGTGGTATTTTGTCAAATCCACTGTGATCTTTTCAACGATAACCTGAACAGATGATCACAGAGCCCTGAGTGTTAGAGCAATCTACAAGCCGGCCCTGAACGTCCCAGCTCCATGGTTCTCTCTCAAAAAAGACTTTACATTTTGGACTTAGAAGTCTGCTTCTATTTCTGTATTAGAGAATTGTTTCTGTATTACGGAAATGACTTTGTTCCCCTCTTTCTCCCTTGAATACATGCTGTGGGGAGCTCTTCCGATGCTGCTCATCAGGATAATGGTGGACAATTTTAGCTTGAAAAGCTAGACAATAGGTCCGATTTTCATTATTCTCTTGGGACAATAAAATTAATAACACTGAGCAGGGTCACCAAGCTCCTGTCAATCTAGTCATTGAAGTTTTCCCCTCAAAAGACATACTGCTATAATTGACCCAGGACTATGTTTTAATTTGTGTGTCCCTATGGATCCTTGCCAGATCACCAGATCAAAACCAACCCTAAAAAGCTTTAACCATTTGTCTCAAGAAAAAATGCAGCACTTTAATTTTAAAAATGGTCTGGAGTTGCCGTTAAACTCTAGGGCCGTTCAACACGAAGGTTCCTGTACAGAAAAGGCTACCTGGAAAATTGAGTCATCAGTCAACAGCACTAAGGGTCTTATGACTCAAAGTCACAATAACAGGGTCTTCATGGAAGATCCAGTTTCAAACACTCAGTCATCTTCAGATCACAAGTCAGGGCATAGTATGGACACCATGACTACCGAGACAGGAGCCACACAATGCGTCTATTCCAAACAGAAATAAGTACCATAAGTATTTGTTTCAAAAGGATTTAATTTGTTCTCTCTCTCTCTCTCTCTCTCTCTCTCTCTCTCTCTCTCTCTCTCTGTGTGTGTGTGTGTGTGTGTGTGTGTGTGTGTGTGAGAGGGTTCTGTGTTTTGGAAAAGGTGTACATATGTGTGTGTGTGTGTGTGTGTGTGTGTGTGTTAGTGGGCATTGTGTTTTGGAACAGGTGTACATGGCTGTGCATGTGTGTGGAGGTCAGGGATCAACCTCCAGTGTCTTCTTCAATGATCTGAGTTTGTTTTGTTTTGTTTGACAGGGTCTCTCACTGAACCTGGAGCTCACTGATTCACCTAGGCTGGCCCACCAGCAAACCCTGTCTCCATCTCTCCAGTACTGGGATTATAAGCACACTCTACAACGCCTGGCTTTTTATGTGTTTGTTTGAGACAGGATCTCAGTATGTAGCCCTGCTTCATCTAGAACTTGCTACGTAGACCAACCTGGCCTTGAACTCACAGATACCTGCCTCCCAAGTGCTGGGGTTAAAGGAGTGCACCACCACGCCCGGCCACGTGTGGCTTTTTAAAGTGGGCTCTAGGGACTGAACTCGGGTTGTCTTGCTTGTGTGGAAAACACTCTACAGAATAAGCCAATTCCCAGTCCTCATCTGTTCTCCCTTAGTCAGAGCACCAGGAAATGCAGTTATTGGGCAAAGAATAATATAGAGAAAGGCCTCGAGGTACAGAGATATGAAGATGGCACTTGAAGGACTGTCCCACAGGAAACAGGGACCCACTCTGCTTTGTTCCATCATCCATACAGAAACAAGGATGCTGAGAGCCACAGTTTTGATGCTTTCATTTTTGTTTTGTCCTGCTTTCTGACACAGGGTCTCACTGGGTAGCCTTTGCAGGGCTAGAGCATACTATGTAGACAGCACTGGCCATAAACATACTGTGGAGACCACACCAGCCATGAAATCGTGGCAGTCCTCCAGATTCTTCTCCCACGCACTGGGCTCAGAGGTGCACGACATTTTCACATGGTAGCTACTAATGTTTAAATTTGTCAATTATGGGGCTGGAGAGAGGGCTAATCAGTTAAGATCACTGGCTGCTCTTGCAGAGGACTTGGGTTCAGCTCCTAGTAAGCACATGGTGGTTAACAGCCACCCGGAACTCGAGTTCTGGAGGGTCTGACTGCTTCTGGCCTCCATAGGTATTGCACACTGGGGTGCACTTACATAAATGCAGGCAAAATACTCATCTAATAAAACTAATTAAATAAAAAATAATGAAGTTGCCATTTACTTTAAAGATGCTGTCAGAGCACTGGGTAGACAAGGTTTGGTTCTCTGTTTAAAAAAACATTGTGAAAAACACCTACTATTTAAAAAAATCTTACTTTCCTTGTGAGAATCATCATATATATATATATAGACATATATATATATATATATATACATATGTGTGTGTGTGTGTGTGTGTGTGTGTGGTACTCTAGCCACTTTCCTGCCCATCCTCCTATAAAGCAGTTTTCATGATTGCTATGACAAATGAGGAACTAAGAGGGAGATGAAGGATCTGAGACCCTTAGTTAATCTCTTCATCTAAGTACACATCTCCCTCCAATACCTATGCTTCTCCCACAAGACATATCTTTAAAAGGATCCTCACAGAGAAACAGAACTGAGGATCACCTCAGAATACAGCACTGCCTGAAACATAATTTAATAAAAAGCAATGTGAAGTAGATAGAATTTTCTCTCTACAAAGAAAAACAATTTAGAAAAGCAGTTTGTCAACACGTAAATGACATAAGGTTAGTCCCAAATTCTAATTACTTATCTCAAATGTTATCAAAGAATGTAAACATAGCCAATGTGAGTTGTTTAAAACATGACCTCAAAACATATTTAATGGAGAGATGGTTCAGCATTTAAAAGCACTGGCTGCTCTTTCAGAGGACCCAGATTCAAATTCCAGTACCCACATGGCAGCTAACAACTGTCTATAATTCCTGTTATAGGGGATATGGCACCTTCTTCTGGCTCCGTGGACACTTTGTGACATAGGTGCACTACATACATGCAGGCAAAACACTTATACACATAAAATAAAAAAATAATAAAATATTTAATGATGCAAAAGTCTGCTAACCTAACTGCACAATATCTAGAAAACTGAACAAAACCAAAGATGAATAAACACATTTGTAATGAACACTTTATCCAGTAATAATGAGTTCGTTTCAAGGAGAGAAGAAGGCATATTGGACCATCAGTCAGAAACCATCTTTAAGTTTCCACTTTTCTCCATGTTCAGAAAATAACCTTCAATTGTATAAACAAGATCCTTCTGCACCGGAAAAACCTCACAGAGCTCCGTGTGTCTTGGTGAGTAGGTGACTCTGCCTGTCTTGTCTCTGTTGCTGTATTTTATATCTTGAGCTATCTCTTTAAAAGTCCACGAGAAAAGGCCCGGTACCTGCAGTGGTATTTTGAGAGGTTGTAGAACTTTTTAAATTTATTATTTTTATTTTTTGTGTATGAGTGTATTGCTTGCATGTGTGTAAGCACACCCATGTTGTGCAATGCTCACGGAGGTCAGAAGAGGGCCTCAGATTCGCTGGAACTGGAGTTACAGATGGTTGTTAGCTTTCCTGTGGGTGCTGGGAAATTGAACCCAGGTCCTCTGCAAGAGCAGCCAGTGCTCTTAACCACTGAGCCTCTCTCCAACCCCCTGGTAGGCAGGCGTGTGAAGAGGCTGGGCCTGGTGGGAAGTCTCAGGTGATTAGATAAACGCCCACTGCTCTCGTTTCATGTCTGCTGCTATGATAAAATACCTGAACAAAAAGCAACATGTGGGAGAAGGGGTTAATTCCAGCTCAACTCCAGGTTACAGCCCATGACTGCAGAGACGTCAAAGCAGAAACTTCAAGCAGCTGGTCTCATCACATCCAAGAAGAGAGAGAAATGAATGAATGTGTGCTCCCTTGCTTGTGCTCAGCCTGATTTCTCCACACCTGAACATTTCATGACTCTCTGCCTTCCGAATTGTGCTGCTCACAGTGGACTGGGTCTTGTCACATCAATTAACTTAATGAGACAGTGCCCCACAGACATGCCCAACCCAACACACATCACCCCTCGTTGAGACTTTCTTCCCAGTGCATCACACCCACAAGGGTATCATGGCGCCCTTATCTCTTCTCTTTCTGTTTTGTGCTTTGTTGTAGCCATGCAGTGACCAACTTTGCTCTAATACATGTGCCCAAGATGGAGTTGCATCTCCAAAACTGTGAGTTCAAACACACCTTTTTCTTCTAGGTAGATCATCTCAGGTGTGTGATACAATAACAAAAAGCTAACATACATGCACATAAATTTTTACATATAATATATAGACATATGAATAGACATTATAAATGTAGCTAACACTCATTCCTAGGAAATTACTGCTAGAATTATTTCTGCAAATAAGTTTCTAAATCTTAAGTCTAAGGATCTGCAGAAAGTACTTAGAGTTTGGACCTTTCCCAGTATACTATTTATCAAGTCTGTAAGTTTATAATTCCTTAACAGCCACAGCCCTTTAGTAACTGGTATCTGTATGTAACTATAACCCAGTCTCTCATACTACTCTCCTTTAGGTTTCATCATTTTTTTCTTCATCTAAAATATTTGGGAGTATAAATTTAAAATTACAGAATTTATTTCATTAAAATTATTTATTTACTGGGTCAGTGAGATGGCTCAGTGGAAAAAGGTGATTGCCGCCAAACCTGGTGACCTAAGTGCTATCTCTGGGACCCACATGTGGAAGAGGAGAGCCAACTCATGCAGGTTATTCTGTGACTATCACATGTGTACACATACCCACACACCTGTACACACACACACACACACACACACACACATACACACTCCCCTAAATATAATAAAACATGCTTAAGTATAGGCAGAATTGCATGATTATACCTTATTTACCAATGTCACATCTTGTGTGCATTCTCTCAGGAGAATTACAACTGTTTTCACATAGCAAAAATACGAAAGACTCAAGCAGTTAACATAGTTAGAGTCACTGCACCACTGTCTACTGAACTCACTGCTGCCTCAGAGTGAACCTGGCCTGGGAGATGGGAATCTGTGCTCTCCTTAGCCTCAGCTCTCCTGTGACTCTTATGGTGTGAACGCCCTCCCATGAGGGTGATTCTAGCATTCCATCATTTAGAGAGAGATCAACAGGAAGTGTCTATGTGCCAGCCCCTCCCCTGATGGAACTGAGACAGCAAGTCCTTCAGGGACTGGAAAGGGAGAGCTGTTGCCCTGTTCTTACTAAAGGGTAAAAGGCAAGAGCAGGGGTGGGGTTAATAAGACATTCACCCTGAAAGGAGATCTTATCTCTGGATTCCCCATTTGGGGTAGATTCTCCAGAGCACCAAGCAGAGAGTGGATACTTAATCTTGGACTCACTGTCTATTCTGGTAGGGCTAATCAACGATCTCATCTTGTTACTCAATATTCAGCCAATCCCGCTTACGTTTGCAGTCACTTTGGTAACCACAGTAAAATGATTCCATCTACATTAATGACTGGAGTTAAACAGCTTACTAAAGTACTTAAAATCAACAACCATGAATTCTCTTCTTTTTCATGTGTTCCTATTGTTTTAATGTATCCACCCCTATTTGTAATATGAACAATTTTTTTTTGAGACAGGGTCTCCCTGTCTGGCCTGGAACTTGCTATGTAGAGAAAGCTGACCTCTAGCTCACAGAGATCCACCTGCCTCTGCCTCCGGATAGCTTGGACTAAAGGCGTGCAGTACCACACATACCTGGGATTATAAGCAAATGTTTAAAGTGCCGTGTACCTCAGTTCTCCTATGTCCACCGTGTTGTAACATGACCCGCTTCACAGAGTTTCAGTGACAATGGAATGGAACATTATTTGGATACAGCTTAGAAGAGTGATGTGGCAGAGGACTCAGTTAAAGTACATTAGTAAATATTGTATTGTAACTTTATATTTTGTAGTCTTCTGAATGAGGAGCTGAATTCCAGAAGGCAGAGATGAAAAAGATAAAGCATCCTGATATTTGAAGAGCTGAAATTCAGTGGGAAATGAAATGAGCAACCATAATTCAAAAAACGCTTCCTGTATGAGTCTTTGTACAATGTGTACCAAAAGAGTATGCTTACGTACTCCTCGAGTTTGAGCTCTTTGGTAGTTTTAATTATCAACTTGACACCATCTAGAATCACCTGGGACGATCAGGGAGGGACTATCTAGATTAGGTTGGCTTGTGGGACTTTCTGTGGAGGACTGTCTTGATTGTCCATTGAGTGGGGAAAGACGCAGCCTGACAGTGGACAGCACCAGTCCCTGGGTTGGGTTCCTGGCCTACAAAGAGACAGCCACTGAGCTCTGGGCATGCTTATCCGTTCTCTTTCCACTCCTTCTTATGGATGCGACTACTTGCTTCCGATTCCTGCCTTGACGTCCCTGCAGTGATGGGCCGGGACCTGGGATCGTGAGCTGCAATAAACCCTCACTCCCATAAGTTTTTTTCTATCAGAGTATCTTATCGCAGCACTGGAACTGAAAACTATGCATAATTCCAGGAAAAATAAATCCAACTTCTTTTTCCCAATGCTTCTGTTATCACAGAGTTTATCCATGAGGCGTCTTCTAGCTAGAAGTCAGTTAAAAGTCAAATGTATTGAGGATGTGGCTTAGCTGGTACAGTGTTTGCCCAGCACGCAGGAAGTCTATGTGGTACATCCCTATAATCTCAGCACTGAGGGAAGTGAGGGCAGAAAGATTAGAAGCTCAAGGTCATCCTTAGCTACACAGCAGGCTTGAGGCCAGCCTCGGCTACATACATGTGACCGTGTCTCAAAAAGAAGACAAGAGTCAATTTACAGCTTACAATCCAATCCATCTTGCAGCTATACAGCCTTCTTTTAACATCTTTCTCCACATCTTTAGGGGTAAGAATAATTAACCCAGAGTAAAGAGATTTCAAGTCGTGTTATGTGAAGATGGTATTTGAACAAGTATTTTCCCATGAGACAGAAAAGTGTTAGTCAACCACAAAGAACATGACTCAAGGGATATGGGCCATAATTTAAAGGAGAGGCTTTTTTGCAAATGCCCAGAGTCAGGGAGGCCACTTTGCAGCTTTAGGCTAATCTAATAACATTAAGCAAGAATACTTAAGTATATACAAGAAAGACCAACAGCATAAATCAGACATCGGCCCACATATTTCAAAATCAAAGCTGTAAAGCACAATGATTTGTGGGAATAACTAACAGCTCTCATATATTACTGCTCTTTTCTGAGAATGCTTAAGCATATTAGTTATCCAAATTAGGATTTTGTTGTTGTTGAAGGAGCCAAAAAGAAAATATATATATATATATCTATGCTAATGAATCGGGGGTTGTCATCTACATGGTAGTTTCAATGAAAGTAAAGCTTTCTCCAATACCACTAAAGAATAGATGAGTTACATAAATCTAATTCACTGGAAAAGTTCTAAATATATAAATTATTTGGGGGGAAAATCCCAATTTCCAAGTCGTTCATTCTTACTGACATAGTGCTACACTGACAAGATTATAATTTGCATCAAAGTATGAGTTTTTTTTCATAAACAAGCTAAGAAACACATTCTAATGCCACAATATAAGACAACTACATAAGCATTTGGTTTAGCATATATTTTTTTGAGATTATATATTCCTTTTGGGCCATATTAAGGCCAGATTTTTTAAAGCTCCAATGACACTATATAGTACTCAACTACTGGAAATATCTTTCGAAATCTCATTTTTGTCTCCACTTTACAAACATCTGATATTTCCACAGTTTTAAAAACATCTTGAGAACAGTAGGTAGGCAGGAGAACACCATAATCGGTAGGCACGTGGGGTTTGCATTTCATGAGTGATGGGAAGGTTCCCCTACATTTCCCCAGACCGAGGTTTACTGTTCATTTAATGCAGTGTTTCCACGGTGGAGAACAGAACTAAACTGTCCTGGAGCACAATTTGACTGAATCAGGGCTTCTTCGACTGTTGATATTGCTATCAGTAGAGGGTGAATCCCCAGGAAGTCATTTGTAATCTAGTGAATCCATTATTTTACAGTTCAAACAACATATTAGAATATCCTAAATACTTAGAGTTAGGGGAAAAGAAGGTTCTCCTTTCAAAGCTTCTTCCATGCAGTTCTCTCTGAAATCACTACAAGGCTTCACTGCTCTAATTTTGTGTCTCCACAGAGTATAGGAAGTTACAGTTCCTGAGTCTACTTGGTTTAGACATAGAAACTGGAACCAAACTGAAAGAACACAGTTCTTTCTACCTAATTCTACCAGAGCTTTGATATGGGCCTTACATGTCCACTGAAGGCTCATGTGCTGAAGGTGCAATCTGCAGCCGGTGTTATTTGGAGGAAGTAGACTCTGAGAGGGAGGGTTTAGTGAGGGGTATATGAGTCATGGAGGGTGTGCCTCTGTAGGACCTGGTGGGACAGGAGCTCTTATTTCCTACTTACGTCCTCGATGTGACATAAGACATTGTTCTAACAGGGGCTGTCTGCCATGATGCAACACCTAACAAGAGATACAGTGGAGCCATCCAATTGTGGACAGAGACCTCTAAACCCATGACCCATGTCAGACCTTTTGTCTTTATGAGTTGATCTCTCTCAAGTGTTTGTTCTAGCAATGGAAGGCTGGCTAACATGCAGTTTCTCACCACTGCTAGCTGACAGGTGATCCAACTTCTGTGCCCCAAATTTCTCATGTGTGAAATGTAGATACTAACAGCACATAGCTCACTATTTGGGGGTTGGCGGAAGAGGAAATTAACTGAATTAATCTATCAAATTTCAGAAAAGTACCTGGAACAGAGAGATGATGCCTCAGGGCTTTCTGTATTTTGGTATTTGTTGAGTATGTAATTCCATATCATATTATCCTCTTTAATTAATGAGACTATCAGAAAATGCAAATACCTTAGACTTCATTCTGATTTTCAGAAGTGCTTTTTAAAAAAAAAAGGAAGACTGACATTTAGCATATAGTAAGAAATAACGTTTGTCTAGGGTGACAGATGTAAGGTTTTCTCTAGAATCTATGACCTCTCTAGCCATGTGTATTTGGCTGTGTTTAGAGTGTCACACATGAGTTCCCTCTCAGTGAGTGGGCTTTAAGTTGATTACCCCCAAGATAAACACATGACTACTGCACTGATACAGTTCGCTGTGCTGGTCTTTGTTGTGGTCATTGGGCTTTAACGCTGGGGCTGGACCACTGATTGATTTTCTCCCTTAGCAGCTTACATAGTGTCCTCTAGAACTATGAGAGCTAGTCCTTGGGGAGGAGCTTCCAGGTCAGTTCCAGCTCCATTGCGCCAAGTCCTATGTCCAAAGTCTATCCTGTCTTCAGCAATAGGGTCTTACCTTCAAGATCTGGGAGGTAATCAAGGGCTGTGGCAAACTCAATAAAATAAAAACTGGTA
Source organism: Nannospalax galili (assembly GCF_000622305.1). Lineage (NCBI taxonomy): Eukaryota > Metazoa > Chordata > Mammalia > Rodentia > Spalacidae > Nannospalax > Nannospalax galili. Next base: position 1,185,218 of record NW_008340972.1, on the reverse strand, counting down.
CAGAACTGGGAAAGGGCAGGAAGCCCCAGCCTGAGCTGATCACTGCCAATAGTTGAGAGTTGATCTTCTTTAAAGAAGTGATGCTAGGCAGGCTGAACAGGCTCCAGCCTGTTTAACATATAACAGAATGCGTGAAATCATGTGTGTAGGCTATTGGGGGAGTGCAGATAGGGGAGGTCTGAGTATGATTAAAATGTATTGTATGAAATCCACAAAAATTCAATAAAAATATACAATGAGAAAAAAGCAGAAATACCAAAGACTATAGAAAAAGTGAGTAAGGCTTAGAGACTCTTGTTGATGATAAAGCATGTTTGCAAAAGAAATTATAGACCTGAAAACAACGGAAATAA
>NW_008340972.1:1182412-1184207 GCF_000622305.1 Nannospalax galili | reverse complement strand
TGGAAACCAAATGTTCCAATGAACTGCCTTCAACGTTTTAAAAGATTGCCACAAACAAGAACTCACACCCCTCCTCTACAGGCCCAGGAGGCGAAAGTCAACAGAGTTCTACAACTATTGGCTCAAAATGAGAAAATATATTCCTTTAATAATGCCGCATAATGAAATATTTCGTGACGTGCAGTGTCCCTACTTCCTAAGAATCTTCAAAAACTCTCCATAACGATTTATCAACTCGCTCAGCCGATGAATAAGCAAACATTCGTTGTTTTGCTGCTGCTTTGCAGAACAGTATTAGATCTGTGACTAGAACGGTGGATGAAGATGAACAGCAGCATTTACTGCATGTTTGCTGTAAGCCAGCCTCTCTTAAGACACTCTCCCATGAAGCAGGTTTCTCACTGCCCCATGGAATTGGCTATCAGTACCTTGACTGCAAACTCTTCTTTATCCTGGGAGCTGCAGAGATGGCTCAGTGGTTAAGAGCACTGGCTGCTCTTACAGAGGACCTGGGTTCAATTCCAAGCATCTACATGGCAGCTAACAACTGTCTATAACTCCAGTGAAAGAGGAACCCAATGCCCTCCTCTGACCTCCCAGGGCACTGCACAGCAGGGGTGCACTGACATACACATAAAATAATAACAGTAAATAAAATATATAAAAACATATCTTTATCCTGCAGCTAGAAAGTTCTTTACAGAATAACATGCCCAGGAAATCACTCCTTAAAAGCATTTCATCACATTTCTTGGTGATTAGGATTAGCAATATTTACCAGCACTTACAGGATTCTGGGTCCCAATCTTCTGCAGCCTCAGCTCCACTCCCATCACAGTGCCAACTCTTAAACTCCGTGTGTATCGCGTTCCTTCTGAGCACAGAACTCCGTCATGGGCTTTCCTGCACCTGGGTGCATCCGGCCTCCCTCCTTCCCTGTCTCTTTTCTCTCAGGCTATGGCTCAAATTACACCTGGAAACTGTGTAAACTGTACTACTGCTTCTCAGCCTGCCATGCAGCCTTTTCATGGTGCTCACCGTGCAATTCTCATGTGTTTGTGATGCTATTTATGTGATGAATGGCTCCCAAACTAGCCTGAAAGTTTCATGAACACCAGATTGTGTCTGATTTTGTTTTAGGTGGCAATAAAGCAGACTGTTTGGTGAACAGGTTTTGGGTTTGGACTACTAGGTTTGAACCCTATTCTGATGCCTCCTGCCTGTGTGGACTTCACCCACGGTTACCTTCTAGGCACCAGGATCTCCTTAGCCATAGAGGAAGGTTAATTAGCAACCAAACCTGCTCTGAGGATTAAATGAGATCATAGCTGTTAAAGGGCTGGAACAGGACCCGCCCCACAGGCATTCTCTACTAAACTCTCCTCACTGTTAATGTTTGTCTCCATCATTCCAGAACTCCAGGCAGAGACCCGAGATGGAGAATTTGTAAGAAATGGATACTCACTTCACACCCAGGACTGTCAGAGACCAAAGATGATGTGTGTCTTATTACAGTGTGCTCTCAAGTAGATTACATAAGCAAGGCAAAGAAATGCCATCAAGGCATGGGGGCAGGGTTCACTCAGCTGAATCAGTTAAACTAATCAGGGAGGTAAAATTGACCTTGCCTTTTAAATTGAGTAGAAAATTACAAAACAGAAGCAAAGGTAGGTATTCCTGAATGAGACACAATGACGGCTTGAACAACGGGTTAGTTCAATGCTTGGGGAATCATGCATCACATCAGATGAGTGAACCCTTGGTAAGAGAAGACCTACATGCACGGAAGGAAATG
>NW_008340972.1:1176262-1181671 GCF_000622305.1 Nannospalax galili | reverse complement strand
GGGAGGGGGGAGAGAGGGAGGAGGAAAAGGAAAGGAGAGGAAAGGAAGGAGACAGACAAGGAGTTCCAGGGGTAGAACCACTAAAACATGAAAACGGGACGGTAAGACCCTCAAGGAGGAGGATGGGCAAAGAGATCAAGTAGCCTCAAGACAGACAGGAGGAAGCCACACTCCTGGGAAACAAAATACTACCAAGTTCACACAGTCCGTATGAAGAACACCTTTCTCCGCAGTTCTCAGACCTTTCCAGAGGGTTTCACTTGTGTAGCTCAGGAGAGCCTGAGTATGGGATTAAACAGACAATAAACTACAGAGGAGTTCAGGGTCTTAAGTCAAGACTGGTCTTCATTATCCTACGTAAGTGAGGATGACTCTGAACTTCTGATCCTCCAGCCTCCACCTCCTGAGTGCTGGAATGACAAGGCCACTCTATGCAAACAATGTGATGTTGGGGATCATATCCAGGGCTCCGCACAGGCTAGGCGAGCTCTGTCGATTGAGCACCCAGCCACCTCGAGGAACCATTTGATAGTCTATTTTATTACTGCCATTAACAAAGACTCTGTGGTGGCAAGCTGCCTGGACCAACAGCAGGAACACTGCGTTCTCACACGCTTCTGACCCACTGCCTTCTGAGCTACAAATATGACTCCTAACTTTAATGCTGAGCTATCTGCAAAGGTAGTGCAATGCAGAGAGCCAGTTGATCAAAGGTAGTGCAATGCAGAGACCAGTTGATCAAAGGTGGTGCAATGCAGAGACCAGTTGATGTATATAGCAAAGAACAGAAAGTGTCCCTTCCAAGAAAAGCAGCCATTTTGAAGAGAGAAAAGCATTTTCTTCACACCCGCTACAAATATGACTCCTAACTTTAATGCTGAGCTATCTGCAAAGGTAGTGCCATGCAGAGAGCCAGTTGATCAAAGGTAGTGCAATGCAGAGACCAGTTGATGTATAGCAAAAAACAGAAAGTGTCACTTCAAAGAAAAGCATATTTTGCTTGCTGGCTACAGGACAATTACATGGGCCTTCTTTCTCCGCATCTATTATCGCCCTGCTCCACATTATTTGCTGGTTCTTTTCCTCATTACCACATCCTTAGGCTCTGTGCTGTTTGCTAATGGAGTCTGGCATTGTCTTTCTCACATGGGAAAAAAAAAATCAGCTGTGTCTCAGTCATCCGTCCAAAATTCAAAATCACAAAATATGTGAAATCCCTCTTTGTGCAGTGTACCGTGGCTTAGGGACAAGCCAAATTTCACTTTAAAATGGCCTATTAATATCAGTACTTAAGTCACAGAGTTCTAATGTAAAAATCTTTGAGAAAAATCTTTGCTACAGAAAACGGAATGTGTAACTTGTGCTGTTCTTATAGATTTTAATGGATTTTTAATCTGCCAATGGTAGGCCATAAATTCGAGCTCAAAAGAAACACAAGTGCAACTCAACAGGAAGTTTTATTGGATTGCTTGCAGAGAATTATAGTTATGATCAAGAGCTGGGAGCGAACAAAGGCATAACGCCTCTTTACTCTTTCTGAGTGATTTGAAGGCTCCATTTCTTCCTGGGAACTTAAACGAATGAGGCAAAAAGCAAGAGGTAGGGGGTAGGAGGATGAAAGAGCAACATTTTGGAAAACCCATGAGCAATAGAGTCTCCCCAATAATTCATTGCTGTCTCACACCCAACATTATCAGCTCATCCTATGTGTATGTGTGTGTGTGTATATATATATATATATTCCTTGAACTCTTAAGTGCCATGAAGATTACATATAAAATTCATATAGAAGCAAGTTGGCATTAATCAAAATAGATATTCAATGCTTTAAGAATATTTTATTTATTATTTTTATTTTATGTGTGTGAGTGTATTGCTTACATGTATGTAAGTGTGCCCATGTTGTGCAATGCCTGCAGAGATCAGAAGAGGGCATGGGATCCCCTGGAACTGGAGTAATGAACAGTTGTGAGCTGCCATGTGGGTGCTGGAATTTGAACTTGGGTCCTCTGCAAGAGTAGTCAGTGCTTTTAACTGCTGAGCCATCACTCCAGCCCCATGTATTCAATACTTTCAAGGAAGATATTAAGTACACCCCAATAATTAGCATTTGCATGTGGGAATATAAACCATAAGAGGTCAACAGGAAAAAAAAAAAACAAGTTTAAAAAGTAGTAGAAAATGCCAAGCATGGGCACTGTGTACCATGTAACACAGTTAACTATAGCATTAAAGACAGGCTCAAAGCAAGGGGGCTGCTCAGAGGTCACACATCATCCAGGGAGGGAGTAACAGGACCCAGCACATGAGCTGATCTCAGAAGACTAATCCATTTGCCTTGCATGCAATAGACTAAAGTAAGATCCCAGAGACAGGCAGACCAGGTAAGGGCCCAAAACACTATTGATCAGACCGGAGGATGGCCCACATGGAAGCTTCTAACAGAAGGCATACATACTTAGGGAAGGTGATTTCCAAGCCTGCATTGTTGCAAAACAAAATCCTATTAGCTCCACCAACCACATTTGACACACGCGCCACAGGACACATTATCTACATGGAACAAATCCATAATTGGAGGGCCACCCTGAATCAGTAACCTGTCCCATGCTGGATTTGCTACAACAATTTTCCCAAGCAGCTGTGTGATCTTGGTGTCACTCATTAGTGGTTAATGCACATTTTCACAATGGTCAGGGCTCTGGGGTGACACTTAGGCTACAGTTCATCCAGCACGCTCAATTTCTTACCCTGCTGGAAAAGCTGATAAACATTTGCCAGTGTCTTGAAAGCAGGGAGTCTACCCACGTGACATGGCTCCTTCTTTGTCCTTTAAGTCTGCAGGTTTGAAAGTTTGAGAACTATCTTCGTTCTGCCATAAGAGAACTTGGTCATGTCCAGTGGTATTCAGGAGCCCTTCACTTAGGAGACTGTTGATAAGTCATTTCAGTATTCTATTTCAGGGCTGCTGATTGAACCATGGCCTCCTGCATGTAAGGAAGGTGCTCTAACAGTGAGCTACATTCCCAGCCCAAGAGGTGACCGCAATACCACCTAACACTGCACCAACCATGAAACAGGAAGTGAGTACATGTTCTCCAAGCGGCTTTCTGAAAAGTGCTGCGTCATCTAGGGGCTCTTTCTACCGTCCAGTTCTTCCCACAGGGAAGTTTGGTACAGAGCTCAATGTGAGATCTTGGCAAGCTGAGGACAGCAATATCCATGCCCACAGTCCCACAGGGAGCTGCGGGCTCTTCAGCTTACATTCTAGTTCTGACTGTCAGTCCCCACATTTCAATTTTCAACTAGACATACTGTCCTTTCTATCTCAATGGCCCTGGACACTGTTTTCTTCACATGAAAACTATATGTGAAGAATTTTATGTGTGTTGCAGGTTTGTGAAATTAAGACACTGATCAAGAGCCTGTGAGGTGCCCAGTCCTAAGAGACACATCTACAAAGCAACCTCCATACCTAAGGCTCAGGAAACATCAAGGAAGAAGGACGGAAGGAGTATAGGAGGCAGAGGGACAAGACACCTGCTGCTAGTTAATGCACTCTACACACGGCAGGGAGGCCACACCAATGAGATCTCCGCCGTGTGGCAGTCTAGAAAGATCTGCATAATTCCAGAGCCAGTTGACATGCACAGACCTCAAATCAGGAGCATAGAAAACCTATCTGTCCTAAGAGCCCATCGCCCCCAGCAGTGACTCCTGTTACAATGTTATCCAGAGAGGCCACAGACCGTCACATGGTGTCACTGACACCTGTCCCAGAGCTTGATGTCCTCTTGTAGTATGTGAATCTCAAGTATCTAAGATCCCTTCACCTCCTCTTACCGCGTTACCATTGGGTATGGACTATCACATAGGCACTCCGAAGAGGAGAGCCCCATGCAAGTTTTTAGTATCTAAGATCCCTTCACCTCCTCTTACCGCGTTACCATTGGGTATGGACAGGACGATCACATAGGCACTCCGAAGAGGAGAATTGCTTGATGTTCATCACAGAAACGCACTCCTTGCACCTCATGTCTTCTCTTACCTAATCGGGCTTGGTGAATCAGAGTTGACGCAGTCCCCGTGGTCACCACCAAATTAGACACTTAGGTATAAAATGACCATATTGGATTTGGGACCCAAAACAGAATCTCTTTGGTAAATAGTACCCGACTTTTGTGTTTCATGACGTTTTATAGCTTTCCTTATTACTTGAAACTGAATTTTAATGCTTTGTATTTTATTTGTAAAAATATTTTCCTCTTTGTCTAAAAGAAGCTGAAGTTTGCAATCAGAACAGTTATAGTCATCCTGTTCCTGACCGAAAAAAAGAACTTTTATGCCACAACCTTCTTCCTTCCAATGACTGCAGTTTGGGGGACACACAAGCCCGAATTACGTTGTACTTGTAGATCAATATTCGCAATGTCTCTCCATGCTGGACTTTGTCTGAAAGTGCCTCAGTGTTTGGCCAGTGTCTCTTTTCAAACTTTTAACACTATTTTGTGAACATCATACATGAGTATAGTCTTCATGCCATTTCCGTTTCTCCCAGTCCCCCTCCAACACCTCCCACATCCCCCCACTCCCTAAGAATTTCTTGTCCCTTTCTTTATTATTGTTACATATACCTGCACACATTTATAGACACACACACACACCACACACTACACTGAATCCACTCAGTGGTGCCCCTGTGCGCCTTGTTTAGGCTGCCCACTTGGAGTTAGATAAACTCTCAGGGAACTAGTTCTTGGCAGCATCCGACTGCCTCTATCTCTTCATCTTGAGGTGGGACCATTAATGCATCACAAAGAAACATACTCTGACAATTAAATCACAAAATCCGTATGTAAAGACCCATGCACTAAGATATCTGTGTATCAGTGAACTATGATATACCAGGGGTTTGTTGCTGCTGCTTTTCAGAGCTTATACAAATCTCAAAGGGAAGAAGCTACTGCTTAAGAGGAGTCAGGAAACAAGCAAGCAGGCTGCTTTTCATGACTGAGGGAAGTAAAGACAGCAGAGAGTGAAGGCCGCTACTTAAGACATTGTATGTGGGGCTGCAGAGCTGGCTAAGTTATGAGCTGGTAGTTAAGAGCACTGGCTGCTCTCGCAGAGGACCCTGGTTTGGTTCCCAATACCTACAAGGCAGCCAATCACCTTCTGTTAAGTACAATTCCAGGGGATCCAATGCCTTCTCCTGGCCTCCACAGGAACTGCACACGTGATGTACTTACATATGTGCAGGCACATAAAAATTATAAACATAATTTATATGAATTCTGTTTTCCTATCATGTGTGAGTGAGACAGGATGGACCACAGGAAGGCCTTAGAATAAGAGAGCCCAAAACGATGGAAAGAATCAGTGCCTTCCTGCTCGGCCATGATCCAGGCTGAC
>NW_008340972.1:1146444-1175899 GCF_000622305.1 Nannospalax galili | reverse complement strand
CGAGTTCAGCTCTTTCCACATAATCAGGGATGGTAGGGAAGGTCTACCATCTTTGGTTATTTAGATTCTGTGTGGCAGAGAGGATAAAAGATAAGTCATAGAAGGGGAAATCTAGCCACTACTGGCAACAGACCATCTTAGAGACTGTCACACTGAAGCAATCATAGCTCCATCACTGAGAACCCAGAGCCATGTGGCTCTGAAGCAAGATTCCCACAAAGCTGGGAAGAGCCATTTGTAACCTCAGGTTATATGAAAAACCAACCCCAAAGGAGGGTGAATTGTGGCTTATCAAAGTCTTCTCCTATCACACACTACAGTGCAAAGTTTATCTTACTATGTAAAGGTTTGGTGTGGTTTTTTTTTTATTTCCTTTGGTACCTTTTCATTAAAACTGTTTCAGTGAGGTCAAATATATTGAGTTCTCAATGTAAAACCAGAGACAGGGAATCTAAGCAATGCAGCCACTTGGAAGGGAGAGAGAATTTAAAAGCCAGGATCCCACCGCAGCCCCTCTGACTCACTGCTAACCCTTTCCTTATTCTCTAATATGGTTGCCAGGGTAACTTTCAAGATTAATTGATAAAATTAGGACCAAATGAGTGAATTTTGTTTTCTCATTTTTCTTATTGAAAAAACACTAACAAAAAGAAGGATCTAAAAGTCACAATTTCAACCCACTAAGAATATAATAGAGAAAATATTTGGTGCTGGGATGGCTTTGGATGGCACACTGTCTTTGAGAGCAATACATCATTTGCAGTTCTTAAATATGTCTGGCATCCAATAAATGTTGATCTGATAGAATTTTATCTCTCTGTAGATTACCAAAAAAAAAATGATCTGGAATGAAATATCTAACTCAAAACATGGCCATCAAAATTATGACATATCAAAATATTGCTCCTAAAATCAGAGCTAGATCCTTCTGCCACACAAATCCAATTTGAAAGCACTCATTGATGGGAAGAACGACTGACATTTCACGTGGAAATGAATCCTGTCATGCTTGGGTTCCACAGGAACATCACCAGCTTTTAATTGTAAATGAACTCATGCTCCTTGGCATAGCCACCTATGATCCTCTCCTGGGGCGTCGACTGCCTAATGTTCATCTCTCTGTCCTCCGGCACCTTCCTACAAGGTAAGCAGCACGGGTGTGCCTGAATCACAACCCATACATACAGTAGCCCGTCTGCCAGGACATATGCCGTTCCTCCCACCTTTATGTCGTTCATTTCCTTGTGTGTCTTGTAAGAAAAAAAATTAAATGAACGGAGAGGACAGAAGGACAGAACACAACCTTGGGGCCGGCTCAGTGGACACAGTGCTTGCTGCCCAAGCAGGAGGACTTGAGTTTGAATCTGCAGAACCCATGTAAAGTCTCGCATAGAGGTGTTCACTTGAAAGGACCAGAAAGGGGAGACGGGGAAAGTCCAGGGGTTCACTAGCTAGCCCGTCCAACCAGTCTGTGAGCTCTAGGTTCAGTGACAGACCTCACCCTCAAACTAAGGTGGGCAAAGATACAGAGAATGCTGGGTATAGTGAAGCAACGCTTTTAATCCCAGCACTCACACCAGGGAGGTACATCAGACAGATCTTTGTGAGAGCCAGGCTAGCCTGGTCTACATGGTGAGTTTCAGGTCAGCTAGGGCTACAGGAGACCCTGTCTAAAAGAAAGAAAAAGAAAGAAAGAAAGAAAGAAAGAAAGAAAGAAAGAAAGAAAGAAAGAAAGAAAGAAAGAAAGAAAGAGAAAGGAGAGAGACAGGGAGGGAGGGAAGGAGAGAGGGTGGAAGTTCACCTCTGGTTTCCACATCCCCATGGATGTGGCAAATATACCTATAATATACCTATAAATGCAAGTGTATACAAATCCTGCCACAGTACACAACACAAATCGTTATGCAGTCTAAAGTAACATGGATCCCACAAAAATTTTCAGTTCTATTTTAAACAACATTAAATGCACACCAGAGCTGAAAACCAAATGGTTTTAAGGGATGCACAGACTTTTAACAACATCCCCTATATTCAACCTTCGACAACAATGAAAACAAACAAACAAACATCCAAAAACAAAACCCGCAGGAGGACATTAGCAGACAGAATGTAATTACTGGATTTGGAAAGTGACCAGGACACTGTGGTTAAAATCTTTCTTGCTCCCAGAGTTCTGAGGGTGCTTTAATGACTACAAATGGTCAGGACCATGTGTCCACACCTCCTCTCAGTGACGATGAGAACATCAGTAAGCCCTCTCTGCCTCTACCCAGGGAGTAGGGTCAGTCCTGCTACCGAGATTATAGGGCCACTGAGGGAGAGCACAGCAGCCTGCACTGCCCTCAGTCACCTTCTCGAACTTTCTGCATGAAGCAATTTGTATCTACCAAATATCCCTACAGTGTTTTAGTGGGAAGACTTTTTAATAGCACTCATCATTTCTACAGAGAATTATGATTCATGCCATCATGAAACCCCAGGCTTTGGCTAATCGCAGCAGCGAGACCACCATTATTTAATCTAAGGAGGTTCCACTATCACTTATTTTTGTCTTTTATTTTTTTTTAAGAAACTGACTCAAGTGCAGTAATTAAAATACATTACAGTAGTGCGAGTGAAATTTGGAAAACCGCCAATGTTTTCAAGAACTTATAATTTTCTTTCTTCGGAGGAAAAAAGTAGTTTTGACATCTTTGTGCAAAACAATCGCTAACAGTTACTTACAATTTCGGCAAAATCACTGTTTTAATCATGACCTTTCAGCTGTCCTTGATTGAAAAAAAATTGGCCACCTACGGAAATAATTCTGTTGGGCCCTCATCTCTCCCCTGACTGACGGCCTCATGTGGTTCCCCGTGTTCACAATTATACAGAAAACCATACAGAAGTGGCAGATCTTGGCTTCCATCCCCCCGGATGAGAATAAAACAGTTCTAATTGACAATAAAAAAACTTTCTTGATGTGACATCCTTGCCACGTACCTGTACGAAAATCAAACGGTACATTTTTCTCTGATTAAATGTGTATTATCTTGGAGCACAACCATTAATTTAGCACCCATTGTGTAAAGGGTAGTGTACTGTGCTCTGTTGGGGGCCAGAGAATGGGGATAAGACGGCTTCTGTATTTAGAGAACCTATGAGCTCATAAAATATTTCACCAGCTAATGTTTGAGAATTAAGGAGCCTGTACATTCAACATGGAGAGGTCTACATGTGTATACAGGTGTGTCAAAGCTGGGTTTTATTAAGTATGTTGATATAAAAAATATATACTTATTCTTGGGAATGATATATTCAATATGCATTTAATTTTGTAGGTTATGTCGCACTAGAAATCTTCTTACAAAAATACTAGCAGTCCTGAAGTGTTAGCACAGGAGTTTTTCAATGAAAATAAAGCAAGCCTTTTCCTCCAAGCTAAAGGTTTCCCACCTACCGCACAAGCAACAAAAACAGAGCTGGCATTCAGGACTCCATTAGAAGTTTATCGAAGCGCTGAGAGGTTGGAAAGCTTTTAGGAGTTCAGCATAAATCATTCAATGCACCAGAAAAAAGGGACTTAGAAAGATTTTCCCCTTTATATTCAATTTCTATGTGCGATCTCCAATTTACAACCTTATGCTCGACCCAGAAATTGAATTAATCAATACAATTATCTCTTAGAAATCCCTTTTGTCAACTACAGTAGTTCATGGACCAGAAAGGAAGATTGAAATTTCCCCAGATTGCAAACTAGGAGGTGAGATTCAGCTATATGGAGGGGCTGACGTCAGAAGCAGGCTCTAATACTGTGTTTGGGAGGGTTGCAAAAAGCAAGCAATTCTTTAAAACCCTAAACACACAGCGTCTACTTACTAGTCTAAAATAAATTACTTCACAGAAAACAACACTGGGATTATATTTACAGGATCCGATCATGAATAGTAATGAAAAACATCCAATAGAAATCAATACAAAGTCATCTGTTTAAAATAAGTAAACTCACATTTCTGGAAATCATCAAATTGTTCATGATCACCATTTTTTTTAAAAACACGGGATTACGATTTGAATGTGAATCATCCATCCCCCACAGGCTCATGTGCTGAACACGTGGTCCCCACGTGGAGGTGCTGTTTCAGAAGGCAGAGGAACCTTTAGAAGGCGGGGCCTGGGGGAAGAACTGGGACCCTGGGGGAGGGGGAGGGGCTGGAATCCCACACAGCTCACCTCCCTGCGGTCCGCTCCCTTTGTTACTTTTGAGGGCTGATTGGGTGTCAGCAGCTGCCTCAGACTTGTAGCCCTCACAACCCCGGGAGCTGCATGATGGGACCATGAGCCAAAATAAATTCCTGCTTGCCTAGGTGCATTCTGCCCAGTATTTTTGTCATAGACACAAAAAGCTAGTTAACAGGTGACGTTCGCTTTGTGTTGCTGAAACTTTCTTAGCGCTGTGCTATGGCTGTGATTATGGCCTATGAACCATCAACGGTCTGAGTCAACCCAGCTAACTTAGGAGCATACAGTATGTTTGCAGTGATCACTGAACTAGGACAAAAGCTTGTTTTCTTTTTTAATCGTATTTTGTATTCTTTGAAAGTTCCACACATTTATACAATGTATATTGATCATAGCCACCCATTACTACCTACCTCTAACTCCCCATAGTTCCCCACCTCGTATCCCTTCCCAAGTCCATTTATTTATTTATTTATTTATTTATTTATTTATTTATTTATTTATTTATTTATTGTGGATAACCCCCCTGAGACGCTAGAAAGAAGACTCAGCTATCAAGAGCACTCACTGGTCTTCTAGAGGACCCATGTTTGGTTTCCAACACCCACATTAGGCAGTTCACAACAGTCTGTAACTCCAGTGGTAAGAGGTCCAATGCCTTCGGTTAACACCTGCTTACGTATGGTGTATATACATATACACACTCAGGCACGCTCCCAAACACATGGAATAGTGATAAATAAAGAGAGAAAAAACAAACAAACAAATAACCCCCTAAGCCTAATTAATTAGTGTTGCTCGTGTATGTGGTCATCACTGGGACATGGGTAGCCTATCAGGAGCCACATCTCCAAGGAAAAAAGCTCTGCCTCCCGCAGCATTCTTCAAAAGCTAATAGCTGCACCGCTAGGGACAGGCCTCGGGAGCCCATCTCCATCCCTGCTGAAATGTTGACTGGATTGATCTAGTGCAGGCTTTGTGAGGCCCAAGGCTGCTGTGAGTAGACGTTGAGGCAGCCATGGCCTGGAGGACAAGTGTTTTGTTACATCATCTTCACTGTATTTTTCACTGTGCATAAAACAAACTTTGGTACATTTTACAGTAAGAATGGAAAGGAAGAACTCAACACAGCTGCCTAACTAGGCGTGAAAGTAGAGATTCTACAAAACAGTGAAATTTGACTCGAACTTAGGTCACCAGCGCACACCCAGTGCTGTATTACCAAAGTCAGTCAAAGTTGCAGATGCATAAATTTTTATAAACCTAAAACCTCTGTAAATTCTTTCTGGAAAAAAAGGAATATACCAAACCACATCCTCAATCAGTTAGAAAGAAACAATATGAAGTATTTACAACCTAACACTCCCGGGAATAAGCTCAGGTGGACACAGCCTTCGGGATTCCTGGCATTCTATCCCTACATAAAGCTGTTTTAAAAGTGTTTGTTTGCATTGTGACCAGCCTTGTGCTACCTGCTATGAAACGCACAGTCCTAATACTTAAGGGAGGTGAAGACCAGCTTTTGATCCAAATAATATCATATAGAAATCACACTCCAAAAGACAAGACAGTCATGACTGTGAACAGAAACGGGGCTAGCCTTGATTGAGAATGCCCAGGAGTTAACAACACACCACAAAACATTTCACTGTAATACCCTTCAAGGAAAGGTCTGTGCGGAACTGTATTTCCACATGGAGAAACGACTGGGACAGATGATAAAGCTAAGGTTTTGTTTAAAAGACTTCAATTGGGTAAAGAATCCTAGTTCTCTATGTTCAACTGCAATGTTCAGCCAAGTACATAGATTTTTGGTTTTGTGAAGTTGAATGCCTATTTCATTAAACAAATAACATCATCATTACTAAGTTTGACTTAATTTTACGAACTCGTTTCCTACTTGGATAATGTGAAATTTTTTACTTAGGTAACTAGGATGAGATTTTTATAGTTTAGACCTTAATCTTCTCCAAAGGTCTATGTGTAAAGGTTTGCTTCCCATTGAATACTGTTAGGAGTTTGAGGGATCTTTAAGACGGTGGGAGATCTTCAGTCCATGGCGGGGGGGGGGGGGGGGGTTTTTTTTGATTTTTTGGGGGGGGGGGGGGGGGCTGGTATTTGCTAGATGGAACAGTAAGGACATTCTTAGGCCTTTCTTCCTTTACTTTTATTTCACTTCCTGACCACAGTGAGCAGCTTGGCCTACCACACCTTCCCATTCATTGGCACCAGGAACTAGAAACTCCAAAATGAACCTTCCCTCTATATAAGTTTATTAGCACAGGCATTTGTTATAGTAACAGAAAGCTGACTGACACAGTGACATACTTTCTTTTTCATAAAACTTAAACATTCTCTGGTTATGTGTCTGGATATCTCTATTTGAGAGTACTTGATGAGAGAGCTTTAGATCTCTTGCTTAAGACAGTAATAAATACTAATAAACTCCATGGGAACTTACCAAAAGTCTCATGAGTTGGGATCTGCATCTTTTCCCTTTACTACTGAAACTCCAGCATGGTGATGTAAATACCTTGATTCGTTTTTCTCTTCATTGCATGTACAGTCTTTCTCACCAGAGTCACCAAGAACCAGCAGAGAGAGATCATGGGCCTTTACATAGGAAACATCACTGTTCATGCATAATCAGATGCTGAATATTTTGTGGTCAGTGTTAACTATCAACTTGATACAATCTAGAATCACTTGAGTAGAGTCTCAATGAGGGGTTGTCTAGATTAGACTGACCTGTGGCCATGTCTGTGGGGGACTGTCTTGATTCCATTAGTTGATATGGGAAGACTAGTCTAAAAGTGGGTGGCACCGTTCCTTGGGTTTGGGTCCAGGATGGGATGAAGGAGAGAACGTGAGCTGAGCACAGGCAAGCTCTCGTTCTTCTCTCTCCTCCTGACTGAGGATGTGATGGGACCAGCTGTTTTAAATTCCTGCCACCTTGACTTCTCTAGGATGGACTATAACTTAGAACTAAGCTAAAACAAATCCTTTCTTCCCCTAAGTTCCTTCTGGCAGGATATTTTATCACAGGTGCAGCATATGGAACTAAGACATTTTAGGAACTTTTGACTGAGGGGGAAGGAAGAGTCCCAGAATGAAGGGGTGTTCCAGCTACTATGAGGGCCCTCACTAACACAGGGGAGAGAGGTGGGCATGGGGTGGGAAATGACAGAGCCCCTTTCTGTTTAGCCTTCCAGCAAAAAGATTTCTTCCTGCCTTTTGGTGCTGTATACAATGATACAGACATCCCAGGCAAACTTGAACGTAGAGAAAGGACCACAGGATGGCTGCACAGAAGGTCACGTTCAGGTGGGAAGTGTTGCTCTCTGAGGCCCAGTGGTCTCTGAGTTGAGAGAGAGTACAGACAGTCTTAGAAGCTGTAGTCAGGGCATGCAGATTATCATCCAGTGATAAAAGCCACAAGAGACACTGGTACTGACATGCTCATGATTGCCAGCCCTGCCGGGTTGCTACATTTGTCCACAGCAAGACAGGTAAGAACTGAAAATAGACAGCACGATTCATTTTCTTCTCTCATCTGTGACAGTGATACATACCAATATGTGTCCTAGCACCAAAATGTCAGAGTGATTACTTCCTGACCCACAATTAAAGCACGCCTCAATTTTCAGTCATAACAGCCAATTCTCTCTGAGTCATACATTGAACCAATTAAACATATAGTCTCAGTGTCGGAACGGATGACTTCTAATGAAAAGAGTGAAAGCTCAGTGCCCTCCATATCCAATCATATCTCTGTTTGGTAAAACAGGGGGAGAAGTTCAAGTGAATGGCTTGGAAGGGAGCCCATCCCAGCAGATTGTGCTGGGGAGAAATAACGCTAGTCTGTCTAGGTAAGATCAGTGCCAATGGCTCCGACTAAAATTAGAAAAAAGGAGACAGTACCTTGGCTCAGGCTTGTGTTGGAGACAAGACTCCAGCTCCTGTAAAGCCAAATGATGGCAATTCAATTCCTGCCCGCCAGTGGCGATACCACGGCACTGCCTAGCAATCAGAAGACACTCAGAATCCAGCACACTGAACACGAGAGGCGATTTTTTTAGATTAGTCACTTAGTAAAGTAAATCTCAAGTGCCAGAAACTCAAAGGCGTGAGTGCATGTACTCTGAAAGAAACAGGTAAGTTCTGAGCCACAGGCAGACTGGGGAAGAGCCAGACAGAACCCAGAATGTACTAATTTGTGATAGATAAGCAATGTTAGTGCTTCATTAACGTTACCATGTAAAACAAAAACATCACCACAAAACCCAAGGATACAGTGACCTCATTCCTTCTCCCCATCACCATCCAAAGACCCTCAACACTTCCCTTGCATTTCAACAAATATAATTTTGCTCTAATCTTGTATGTGTCAGGAGGCACCATGCCATCATGGAAAGAAAACTGGGCCAGGAATCAGAAAAAATCTGCCTACATTTGTCTTCTGGCTCTGTCACTTATGAACTCTGTAAAAGGATACAAAATTTAACCTCTCTGCACCGTGGTTCCTTGTCAACAAAATCCATGACTTACGTAAGTACTATCCACCTCTATAATTCTTTGGGGCTCTCTGAATCCTGAGTGTTCAGACAAAATTTTACATTTTGTCTAATTTTTCTGCATGGTAATAGTAAGTCGTTTGTCAGACCCTGGGTTTGTAGGCAGAAAGATATTTTTTGATGTCTCCCCTGTGCCCCAGGGTACTTCAGGGAGCTAAGTCCCTGGTACTCAATGGAACACCAGTCAAATGTTTATTCCAAACCTCTGCTGCCTTTTAAGAAATATTTTGGGGGCTGAGTAGATGACTTAGTGAATAAGGAGCTTGTTACCAAAGCATGAGGACTTAAGTTGGGCCCCGAGCAACCATGGCAAAGTCTGGTGTGGAACTGTGCACCTGTCACTCCTGCCTTTGGGGGTGGGGAGGAAACAGGAAGATCCCTTGGTACTAGATGGCCAGTCAGTCCAGCAGAAACAGCGAGCTCCAGGTTCAGGGAATGACCCTGTCTCAAAAAGTAGAAACCAATAGAGGAAGATATCCAGTCAATGTCTGGCCTCCACACACACGTGCATGGATGAGCACACCCATAAACAGGTGCATACACACATATACCACACAATCACATATCCCACCAGACACACATACCAAAAAGGTTTTTTTATTTTTTTAAATTTAACATAGATAATCCAGCCATTGTTGTAACTCCACAGGCCTAGGATTCTCAAGGAATATACCAAGTTTTATTCAAATCACCCTCTGTTCAGAGTGCTGACCGTGTCTCAGCTTACCTGGGCTACTTGCATCCTCTCTTGGTACCTGACCTAGCAAGCGATTTCCAAGTTTCTGGGTAGCCCTGGAGTATTTTAGATCCATCTTCAAGAAAGAACAATCCCACTGATCTGTGGGAAAACCCCTTCTCTGCTGTCAGCAGCTGGAGTTCTGGTTATTTCCAGCACTCCTTGCTGGGCACGGCCTGTGCTCTCTGTAAAATGCTATTGACACTAACAGTTTTTTAGGACCTAACTTGTGAAAGTTATGGATTCTCAAGTATGGTGAAAATATTTCCACTCCACATTGTACATTAAAGTGGAAAGAAAACTGGTATTTTATTCAGTTTGATGTCAGAGACTAATCAGTTAATTTATATCCTCTCTTCTGATTACAAAAAACAGTAAGTCTGAATAATCCTATACATAGAAATTTCATGTCATTATAGAGAGTTCCCTGTTGCTGAAAGAAAGTTGGTAAACAAAGTGTTCTAACTGTATTCTACATGAACACTGCGGTCTAGAACACTTTCTGTACAATTTACTAGCTGTATGGCTTGGAAAATCGAAAATCATATAGGCAGAGCCTAGGTCATTTGCATTTCCTAACCTGTAACATATAGGTCAAACTTTCGACATGAATCTTGTGACTTTTTTGAGTGTGAAACCTTTTACCATTGCTGTACATGAAAACAAGTGGCATATATGCAGACCTCTATGCAGCTCAGGATGGCTGTCAACCCAGCAAGGTTCTTTAGTGTAACTGGATGCTCTGTGCACTTGAACATCTTACTTCCTGGGGAACTTTGGTTTGGTTACAGATCTCTTCACACGTGCATGGAATCCAGTGCCCCATTCCGTTTTCCCCTGGGAGAATGTTTTTCAATGTGGAGTTTTACATCTTCTAGAACACACCTGACCCTTCCTCGGCATTAAACCTTGATCCTCAAGTTTTCTGAAAATCATTGCACAGGGTTCCACAGTCCGTAGTGCTGCTGACCTCCACTGGTATGCAGCCGTAGGTCTTATTTGAAGCCTACCTTTAACTTTGTACTTTCCAGTTTAGCACTCCACTTTTAAATATTGCCCACCTTAATGAGGTACTGCAAAGGCAGCCCATAACAGCTAACCAGCCAACCTCCATACAACTATCTTACAGACCCACACCGGAGGATGAAAACGATAAACTCTCAGTAGTATTAGCTGACTTGCAGCCCTTCTTTGAGTCTCAAGGACTGTCCAACCAATATCCTATCCTTGGACCATATGGGGTCTGCTGCCTATATTTCCTTCCATCTGGAACAGTTCCATGTCTCACTCTATCACGACCACTGTTAAGGACATCATCTGGTTACTTTGCAGTGATCGCTCACCTCTGGTTTTCAAATATTTATTCATGATTAAATTACTATATATTATATAATTGTAATTTATGTATGTATGTATAGATATATTTTGAGCATGAGGCTGCACATGCATGTGTGGGCATGTATGTTGAGATGAGGTCAATCATGCCATACACCTTGGTTCTTTAAGGCAGAGTCTCTCACTCATGTAAGACTTGCTGTGTAGGATAGGTTGGCTGAGCATCGAGTCCAGGGATGCACCTGCCTCTGCCTCGACAGCCCTGGGATTACAGGCACGCATCACCACCTCTGGATTTTATATAGGCTCTGGAGAATCCCATTCAGACTTTCACCTTGTTTGTGTAGCAGATGCTTTACCAACTGTCCTACCCCCACCCCACCTCCGTGTCACGTAGTTTTGACAAGATCACCACAGAATCCCCTTAAGTCCTTCTGGGGACCACATGTGAAGTGGATGGTGACAAGGTCTCTGGGCTGGTGATGCTAAACGTTGGCCATGTCTTAGGTTCTGTCTACGAGGTTTATCAGTTACTTCCCTTTAACCAATGCGCATTTTGAGAGGAGGAACTTTGCCATTACGTGAAAATCACACTGGTCATATTTTTGCCTCTCGTTTTGGTACCCGCATGATGATTCAGCCTAAAACAACCAAGACTGCAACATTTAATAAAAGCTTGTTTCCTACCTCCGTCATTCTTTCCATTTATTTTTCTAAGTTTAATTATTTTTATTCATGTGTATGGTTATGTGTTTGTCGCTATGTAGACCACATACATGCACTGCCCACAGAGGCCAGAAGAAGGTACTGGATCCCCTGGAGCTGGAGTTAGAGGCAGTCATAAGCCCCTTGGTGTAGGTGCTGGGAACTGAACCCCAGTCTTCTGCAAGAGCAGCAAGTGCTCTTAACTGCTGAGCCACCTTCCAACCCCATTTCCTTCCAGTTATTAGTTGGCACTCTATTGTATAAAAGTTATCTTTTCTCTCTCACTTGTGTATTCAGTAACTTTAACAGCCTTGTGGGTGACACTGATTACAGAATCACTGTTTTCAAGACATCATGTCTTCAAGACCAAGAGCCTTGCAATAGCTGCTTCTTTACTTCTCCATCTGGACAGATGTGGTGTCGTTACGGACAACACTAGAACATATCTGGACAGATGTGGTGGCGTTATGGACAACACTAGAACATATCTGGACAGATGTGGTGTCGTTACAGACAACACTAGAACATATCTGGACAGATGTGGTGGCGTTACGGACAACACTAGAACATATCTGGACAGATGTGGTGTCGTTACGGACAACACTAGAACATATCTGGACAGATGTGGTGTCGTTACAGACAACACTAGAACATATCTGGACAGATGTGGTGTCGTTACGGACAACACTAGAACATATCTGGACAGATGTGGTGTCGTTACGGACAACACTAGAACATATCTGGACAGATGTGGTGTCGTTACGGACAACACTAGAACATATCTGGACAGATGTGGTGTCGTTACGGACAATTCTAGAACATATCTGAAATAGTCTCAGAAGTGCTAAATCTCACTTAAATCTGCAGACAACAGAATCATTGGTCACTGTTTTCTGACACACAAACATTTGAATTAGAATACAGCAGTCTTTTACTTATTATTTGGCAATACTGGGGTTGAACCTAGAGCTTCTGTGTGCATTTGGCAAGTGGTCTGCCACCTCAGCTGTACATCCAGCTCTGTTTCAGTTCTTTTAAATTCATTTATTTTTAGGTATGTGTATGTATGCCTTTCCTACATGTATGTAAGTGCACCCATGTTGTGCAATGCCCACACAGGTCAGAAGAGGGCATTGGATCCCCTGGAACTGGAGTTACAGACAGTTGTTAGCTGTCATGTGGGAGCTGGGAATCAAACCCAGGTCTTCTGCAAGAGCAGCCAGTGCTCTTAAGCGCTGAGCCATCTCTCCAGCCCCTCGTCATTTCATTTTTACTGCAGATTCAAAACTTCAAGCACTGTTTGGTGACAGAATCTACTTGTCTCTTTCCTCTTCATAAACTCTGTGAATAAAGTTCTGTTTGCTTGTTACATTTTGTGCTTCATGTGGGGTTTCCTGAACACTCTAGTTCATTTTAGTTACTTTTAAAAATTATGTGCTACATTAACACAGTTTTGGAAAGTAGAACTACACAGAACATTTTAAGGTACACTCAGGCAAATGTCCCTCCGCACTACCCCCGTCATCTTCTCTTTACGGCTGTTCTGAGGGCTCAGCCTATATGACTAATCAACTTTATAGGCTCTGGGTTTATCCGTCCTATTTTCTCCCATCAACTGGTACTTGTATACTGTCTTTCTTTTATGTCCACGCTGCAATTTTCTTCTTCATTTTGCTAGAGAGAGAGAGAGAGAGAGAGATTTATCCAGACAACCTGGAAATCACTGCACCTCTCCATTTGTTCCCCAGTTTGTAAAGAAGTCATAGTGCTCATGACTGCACACAGAAACACTGAAGTCACTTCAAATATATTTTTTGTCTTTTTGAGACAGGGTCTCCCTGTAGCCCCAGCTGTCCTGGAACTCACTATGTAGACCAGGCTGGCCTTGGACTCACAGAGATCCGCCTGCCTCTGCCTCCCTCCTGAGGCCTGGGACTAAAGGTGTGTGCTGCCACATCTGAGGACACTTCAAATAGTTTACAATTACAAATAATGTCGCTATGAATAACCTAGAACACAAACATTTTCAGATTACTGAAGGTGTGTCTTTGAGATAAATTCTTAAGAAGAGGATTAGGTGGTCAGGTGGGTAAGTGGGTACCCAGATGAGATAGTTATCCATCATTGCTCTAACAAAGGTTCGCTCCAGCTCCTGTTGCCTTCAGCAACGTAGGAGAATACAAGCCGTGTCTTTACTTCTCCCCCCAAAACATTTCAGCAGAAATGCATCAGAGCATGTGAGCGGTTACTTCCCATTCAATGTCTCTTGCTGCACACAGATAGTGTCTCATCTCTGTGCTGTCACTAAAGGGGAAGCGTAAACATAAACTAAAAAGCCCTCAAAGGAAAGGGGGTTGGGCAAACCAATCTTAGGGGCCCAAGCAGGTGACTCTGGTTACTACCACTCAGGATGAAAACACAGAGCTGACTTCTTTCCAGCTTTACAGTCCAAGACATCACAGTGATCCCCCCACACACAGGATTAAATTCTACTTCCTATTTATCCCCACCATCCTATCCCTTAAAGGAACAAAGGGGCCCTGCAAGGACGGGTTCCTTGCTGACACGTCGGTCTTGTGTTAGGTGTTTTCATTCTGAAGTGGACGCCGTATATTACACTCTGCATTTATCCCAGCTGCCAGCTCAACACAGAACTTTCCCTGATAAGGTTTTGTTAATAGCTTATTAAAATACAAACTCTCAGTTCCAGAGCACTTAAGTCTTGCCAGACACTCCCCAAAGCTTTCCCTCGTCATCTCACTTCACCCTGGTGGCCATCACAAGAGGCTGGTTTCATTTTTATTTCTATATTAGAGCCACAAAACCCAAGGTTTAGAGAAGACAGGGTGCTTGCCTAAACTGATAGATTGTGATAAAAGGACAAACAGGAATGAAACTAAGGGCCGGGGTACCCTGAGTGATAGCGTTTCAATCTCCCTGGACTGCGGGGCTAGGAGGCAAGAAGAGTTCCCTAGACCCCGCACCTCCCTGGAGCATGAAGCTCTCACCTTGTCTCCAGCAAGGCCAGAGTGAACTGTACTCAGGATCTCACCTTTTCTAAAAGAAAAGGCAGTGCTTTTAATGGATCCCCAAATAGTCTTTCTAAGCGGCTTACCTTCAGCCGGTAATGCTCTGACAGATGTACACATTTATTAAACACTTGTGACCAGGGTTTACATACAAGCAACGTATTAAGGGGCTTTATTTTTTTACGGTTGAAATGTGATACCCTTTTGACCATAAAGGGAAAATAAAAAGATGACCTGTGTCCTGCTATTCTGATGTGCATTTGGGAGTCAAGTATATGCTTCCCAGAATTCTGTCACCAGCATGCTGCGTCTGCCCATCTGTTCACCCCAAAATGTAAAAGCAATTGCAAAACACATGTACATGACACCTGGATCCAATTTGCTTGTTTTGTGTATGAGGGAAAATCAAACTCTGCTCTAACTCTGAAAAATGACAATATCACATTATTTAAGCAAGTGCTACCGAGTTGCCGTTGAAATTCCGACAGCACTTGCTTTCCGCGTAAAAGCAAATTACCTGTAGTGTATAGTTTACGTAGTTACTTTAAAACAAAAGCTCCTCTTGTGCACCCGTCATTGACCTTCTGCGGCCAACTCAGCAGGACCACGTATTTTCATAAAATTGCCTTGAAACTGCTAATGGCAGGGCGTCTGTTAGCCCAGGACCAGCGATGGGAGTCTGACTCCTGTTCCTAATATTGGGAGTTAGTCCAGATACTTAGGAGCCAGAAGTCTGCTGTGCATTTAACTATGTTATCAACACGGTACTTGCTAATGGTGCCGGTGACAGCATTATCAGTATGATGGGTCAGACTTAAACAGGGAAGATTGTAATTGTGCTTGCAGAATCAAACAAACCCCTTCCTCTCCCTGCACCCTCTCCCCAAACCCCTTTCATCAATATAACAGTTACTGTTAAGCTGCACCACTGGGAACTATCTGGTAAGCCTCTGCTCAATATTTTGTTCCCCCTTTCCACCTTCTACCTTGAATGCCAAGCCTCCAGGAGCATCCAATAGGCACTGGTTCCCCAAGTGCCAACAGAGGGGCTCCCTGTGGTGCAACTGTGTGCCAGCTACACAGCGGAAGGTCACACTGATGACTCCCCTGTGGCTTTTATTTTCCCTAGGGAAATCCACAGCCAGGGCTGACTGCTTGCCAGACACGCTGAATGGCACCAGTCAGCACTGTTAAGAAATCCTGTCCTTCCCGACAGACAGCAGCCAGCACTGTGCAGAGCACCTGTGTCAGCTCCGGTTCCTGGAGACACCCCAGGAGAGCTCCCATGCACCAGCCGGGCCTGCATAGGGATCTGCTCTTCTAACTTGCATTTCTTCCCCAAAACAGTAGTCACAGAATAGTAGTTACATTTGGCAGATCTGGCATGGATGGGATAGGCAGGCTCTGCAGGCACTCATCCGTAACCAGGAACTGGATAAGAACAGTGAACCACGAGGATGGATGAACATTCTGGTCAGGAAATAGGATGAAGGAAGAGTCAGGACATCTACTAGAGTGTGCCACCACGCCCAGCAAGGTGAATGCTGTGTGAATGTGTGAGTGACTGAGCAAAAGACCGGGTGGATGAAGGAACGATTTTCAGTACATGCAAAACCTTTCAATAATCCAGAAATGATTAGTCTAGTGAGCAGGTAAGTCCGGCTTTCACAGCCCCCTCTTGTGATATCTCAGGAAGTCACTGCAAAATTTTAAGATAAACAAATGACTGAATAAACCAGAGCACGCGATGGGATTGATGGGGCTATGCAGTTTGTGGAACAACTCTCATTAGAGAGCGAGTTCCTCCCAGGGCTGTGATCTTCTGTGACACTCTACACAGCGGTCAGAACTCTGCTCTTTCCCACCACTCTCTGCACACACATGCACCCAAGCACGCATGCACAGTGGAGGCAACTTTCATCGTGAAGATTGAAGTCACATAGCCTTACAGTATTTTCCAGACCAGGCTCAGAACCCCCAGTTGTACTGTACTGCGGTATTTCCTCAGTATGCCCACAGTGGCACCCCACATAGAACCACTTTCCCTCCTCCCAGAATCAATCGGTCCGCTTAAACAAACTCTTTGATTTCCGTATCTGTCAGTTGCATGTCTTTGATTCACTTATCGGTGTTGAAGACTGTTCTTGATTACCCTGAGGTCACCGAGCCCCGCTGAGACCTTCCACGTTTTGTCAGCTGTCTTTTCCCCAAGCGCTGCTCCCTCTGTCCTGACTTTTCTGTCTTCCTGACTGCATCTGTCTCCTCTTTCCCTTCTGGTCTTATCAATCTACTTCATACTCTATCAATAGAGTATCAATCGTACTCTATCAGCCAACTTCGTTTAACAATGTGTTATTAACTCACCCAATGTACAGCCCTGCACTTCACCAAATGCTTTTCAAAATAAGTGTGTTCAGTGTGTCACAGGTCTTGTTTGTGAAGTTACAGGAAACCACACAGCATACAGATTCAAAGTTTTCCACAGTCTGCATGTAACTTACCTTTGCATTCATGAGGCGCTGTCTGAAGGCCTCAAGCCGAAGTCACATTTACTCAAACCAACCAAGGCACTGGAGACACCAAAACCCGGGTGTGTGGTTGAGAGTGTTCCCAGGGTCCCTACCTCTAGGGAACAGAGTTCCAGGCCTCACTCCACGCCCAGCTCATTACCTTGTCCATGAACTTTCTCTCTTTGCTATGAACAGTCAAGGAAGGTGGCTCTTTCTTTTCCTTTGCCACATGGTATTTACCTGATGATCAGCTAATGATAGCTCTCTAAGACAAATGCATTCAGCACACTCTATGAGCAAAAGCTCTCTGAAATAGGTATTAGAAGGACAGATTCATTTCCATTGAAAAACAAATGCAACAAAATGGGGTGGGATTTTGACTCATTCCTGAAGTTTTAGGAATCTAAAGACCAAATAAAACCATGACTTTTGGGGGCACTTTTTGGATGGAGGGTTTGGGAGGTGAGTGACAAACTAGATAAGGTGTGATGGAAGGGAAGAGGAGCAGTCAGTGAACGTGAAGGGAGAGGCCTCAGAGAAACTCTGTGCGAAGGGAGTCACATCTGGAGGAAGGGCTAAAATGAATAGGAAGTTGTTTATTTTAAAGGGAAAATTCTCACATATCTGAACACTAGAGGTACTTGAAGAGCAGAATTGAATACCATGTGACCAGAGGATGTGGGGATTGACCCACCGGCCCACAGGGTGGCATAGAACCATCACTATCTGTGGCAAAACAAGTTTGAATTTCTCCAAACTCAGCTGTGAAGCTGGGGTCAGCAGGACCTCTCCAAAATATAATGCCAGTGATTCATCATAAAGGAGAATTTTTTAAATATACTTTAATCAGCATATAATATGCTAGATACCATTATGACATTTTTGAACAGAGTATGTTTTTGTGGTTCCCTTCTCCCTCCACGGCCCCAGCCTCCCTGTTCCCCACTGGTAGTCTCCTCCCCCCCAGATTGTTTCCCTCTTTCATGCCCAATCTCTCCTTTGAAATTTTTCTTCCTGCTTCACCATCTAATATCATATATATATATTATCTTAATCTAGCTAATATCTTATATCTAATCTTATATCTAGCTAATATCAATCTTATATCTAATATCTTATATCTAGCTAATATTTAATATCTATCTTGATCTCTTTTCTAGATTTTTAGACTTTACCTACTCCTAAACCTGTTTACACATATTCGTTCTTCCTACTAAAAGAAGAATTAATTTAGAATATGTAAGAATTTGGAGGAAAATGATGCTAGTCAAAAACAACTGTGAGTTGGGGTGTGTGTTGTTTAGTTAACAGAACTCTAGGACTGAGATAACCTATTACAAGTTTGTGCTAGTTTCTTAATATACTGATTTTAAACTTTTGGAAAATTTCTGATGAAGTCATTTGACAGCTGAAAACTGACCATAGGATCATAACAGGAGGCACAACGGCCTCCCAATTCCTTCTTCCTCATCACTGTCATTTATCACAGGACAGCAATGATAACAGAGAAAATTGCTCTGATTTCTAAGTATCGGTAACATCTTCTCTAACCTAACCATTTTTCTGAAAACATGCGTGGATGTTTTCCTCTGTTATTTATCTGAAATAACACCCTCTGTTCCTCATTTGTACTATAAACACTTGCATCTGATAGCTGACTCTGCTCAACCAATTTTTTCTTTCTCATCTATAGGAATAATAGCTTAACAAATGCAAAGGAAATATAGACATTAAAAACAACACTGTGTGTTCGGTGTGCTTGATCATTTGGTGGGAAGAACAGATGTAGGAGCCCTACCCACCCAGCTGGGGCCACTCAGAAAGGCTTCCTTCATTCACATTAATTCCTAGTACACTATTTGCAGGTTAAAATAAATCAGCCCCATGTCTCCTCTTCACAAATACTCTTACAAATCGCGTAATAATTACAAAAAAAAAACATAACTTTAATTTTCAGACATCTCCCCTTACAACTAAAAGATAAAATTCAGAACTTGTTTGTGGATTTACACAAAGCAAGGCAGTTGTACTTGAATTTATGAATGGCACAAACTGTGAAATTCACATGTGCAAAGCAATTAATCAGATGCCCACAATTTGCAAATATCCTAAAACATTATAATTAAAGTCTCTTTTGGAAAACACATTGTTATACAAAGTTCTGAAGAATTCTACATGTTAAAGACCTAGAAAAGTAAAGGGGGACTACACCATTAATGTTGGCCGATTGATCACCATCATCACTCAGTCTTAGGACAGGACAGGATTGCCCTGATCAAGGTTAGCCTCAGTCTCTCCTCATTCACAATTTATGTTCTATTTTAAAATATTTTATTTATTTATTTTTTATGTGTATGAGTATATTGCCTGCATGTATGTAAGTGCACCATGTCATACAATGCCAGCAGGGGTTAGAAGAGGGCATTGGAGCTCCTGGAACTGGAGTTACAGACCATTGTTAGTCACCATGTGGGAATCGAATCCAGGTCCTTGGCAAAAGCAGCCAGTGCTCTTAACCACTGATCCATCTCTCCAGCCCCTGTATTCTATTTATAAAGAAATTTTTAAAGGACACATACCAACTGTTGGGTGGGATGATATTTAAGCATATGAGGCACACAATGCCTTTGATCCACCAAAATCCCTTTAATCCTGAGTCCAGACGCTGCCATAGCTGGATTCCTGGCCCACTCTGCCAGCTCTGTGGAAACACTCCACAGGCCTCAGCCTCAACCCTTGCTTCTGTTGACCTGCCCCCTTCTCATCGTGCCATCTTGCTTCTTCAACACTCTAAGCACAATCTCCACACTTGGTTTTCCATTTGAAGGGGCCTGTCTTCCCCTCTCACCCTAAACACACCTCTGCTTCTTTCTCTTTGCACAGAGGACCAGATGCAATGGATCTCAAAGTCTCCCATCAACATCTGCTGTCTGATTTTCCTTCTTCCTACTACCCTATCAGAATAGATACATAAATCTTCACTTTGTATTTCCATAGGACAGACATTTCCTTATATCAGGAAATGGAAAAATCATCTTTTCCTGTAAGAACTTCTCTAAAAAACCAACATTAGAAAAAAAAAATCTTAATTTCTGGAAACAGAAAGTCTTGATCTCTTTTCAAATATCAGCACAATCCAGGCTGAACTATGTGAGTCGCATTCTTTACAACCTGCCAGAGGTGATCGGGTTCCTGGGAGTGTGTGAAGCATTGAGAGGCATGGTTTACGCTCCATGGTTTGTAAGGAGAATGTGACATCACTGCTCTGTCATGCTGAGGAGCAGTGACTTGGTCTGTTACCTATGTCTGTTTCACATGACATTTGATGGGTAACGTGGGGCTGTAAAATAAATGGACTGGATTGAGGCTCCTTCTCCCTCTTGAGATGACGTACTTAGCTCTTCCTTCTTGATTTTGCTTCAGATGTGAAAATCTCGAAGAACTGTCCCTCAGACAGCTGCAGTGTCTTAGAGAGATGGGAAAATTCTGGCACAGAGAAAGCGAGGTTCTGAACTTGGAAGGACCAAGCGCTGATTCAAAAGCAAACAGAAGCCACATCAGGGATGTTCCGGCAGCACATGCCCATATGTTGCATCAATGACCTCACTGGAGACTTGGTTCTGAACACACAACATGCAAACCTTGTGCCATATCTGCCGTCATGCCTCTCAATACCAACAAAGGCTACCTGTAGCCCCACAGCTCGAATTCGGGATCACTGTAGGGGAGGAGTTATAGTGCCTTAACTGTACAAAGTTTCCATTCTCATAGAAACATACTGTTCTCATATCTCCACACTAACATTCTTTGTAAGCATCAAATTATTATACTTTTTTGGTGAACTATAGTAGAACATTTAAAGTTGCTGACTTTAGTTTCATAAAAAATCATTAAATGAATTCTGCCTTGGGAATAGGACAGAGTTTCTAACAATTTGTGAAATATTCATAAGCACACACACACACCATTCTGTACTACATACTTATATAAAGCAACATTCTCAGCATTGACAATTATAAAATCAAACTGTTCAACTCTGAAAACCACTGACGGTATGGTACAGTGCCAAAAAGTCAAGATTCAATTCTTTCTGTAACGATAAAAAAACACAGCCATTTCTCTATGCAAGTTTGATTTTATCACTAATAAATGGCAAAATTTGTGTGAATACTGAATAATTGGATTAAATTAAATTTCATTACAATTTACTATCAGTATATTTTTTATTTGTTTGCCTATCATATAGACCTGTATACCTGAGATTTCTCCTTAGGAGAAAAGGAGTTGTGGGGAGATATATGTAATAGTTGAATACCAAGAATATTTACTACATTTAGTTTCAATTGTTTAGTCTTAATGTTTCTGTTAGTGGTATTTATAAACTGAAATTTTGGGGAGTGTTTATCATCAGAAATCTCTTTACTACAGAAGCAAAAGTGGTTTTTTGACTGTAAGATCAGGGTAGACGCACTTACACGTCCAACTGTGACTGTCTAGAACTCTTTCTTATTTCAGCAAAGTGCATTTTGAGCATATGTACCACATCAAGATAGTCCCCAAATTATTTTTAACTGAAATGCAATGTACTTTAAGGCACAGGCCAAGAAAATTTCTATAATCTGTAAAGTCAATGCTTTAAAACAACAAAATCTATGAAGCATTGAAGCTTACTTAGTTTATACTTAAACAATCATTTTACCTGAAGGGATTTGATCAGACAGAAGGACAAAGCCTTGGATCTCAGTGGGGGATGGGGAGGAATGAGGAAATCCTCTGATAGCAGTTCTGAAGGAGATAGAGAGGTCAGGGTGCTGTAGGGGAGTAATAGAAATGGGAGCACTGGCAGCAACAGAGAGGGGCTGACTCCTGAGTTTTCTACGAGTAGCTAAGCAACAGAAGCCAAAGTTACAATCACTGTTTAAAACGACAGCGAGAACCCAAAGATGCATGCACCGCCATCAGCCTCAATCCCTGCAGGCCTCGTCTGTTCACTGACAACACTGACCTCCAGTCAACCACCCATGGCGTCTTGTCCCTGGTACACCCACTGGCTATTAGCATCTTTCTGTTTATACAGAAATCATCTCTTTTAATTAACATTCATTTCACAATTGAAAGTCAACATTCAATAGCGAAAATTATTGCTAGCAAAATGGTTGACTGTAAGGAGCTTCCAGGGCTTTGGGGGGGCACCTGAAGGCAATGTATTCAACACAGAAGACGGCATTGCATCCCAGGACACAAGGGTCTTCTCACTCTTGCTGCACAATCATTAGTGTCCTGTGAATTTTAAGGATTGGATTCTGGAAACCTCATCAAAAAGTCTGCATATAAGATGCTTCAACGCAGTATAAGAACGAATAAAATCGGTTTATCTGTGTATCTCACTAGGCTTAAAAATTCCTTCCATTCACAAAGTTTCTTTAAATTATTTTTTGTATTCATATTCTGAAAACCAAAAGCTGGGTTTCTGACGTCTGGGTGAGTGCTAGCTGTGATCTGAGAACCTGAAAGGACACCAAGAGCACAGGAAATAAGCAAGTAGCCAAGCCTCAGGAATGGAGAACTGATGGCAAAATAGCACCAATGAATGGTAATTCTGGTATCCTGACCTGGTGAGTTTCCTGGTCCAATCTCTCCCACTCTGGATAACCCTGATGTGGTCTATTTCTTGTAATGCTGAGAAAAAAAAAATAAAGACAGCAAGTGAATGAACTGGCAGCAGTTTCACATACTCAAGTTAAAAAAAAATCATAAAGCAAGGTTTCTCTACAAATGTTTAGAATATTCAGAAATTTTACTATAATAATTTTTTCTGTGACTCACAGCCAACATTAAAATCATTGAATTAAGCTATTTAGTGGCTGGTGAACTGAAAACATCAATGACCAACTACCAAATACATTTTTATTAATGACATTTCAAAAGGCATCAATACGTGAAGCGTAAAATGTGAATCACTTATTTTGGAAACATATCAGTCAGATCACTTAAAATACTTTTACATTATTACGGGAGTCATGTGAACAGGTATGTATATACATGTATATACATATGCTTCTGTATATCCTATGGGGATTCAGGCTTGTTTTGCTGAGGTAGACAATTAAAACCATTTTGTAAGCTATCATTGCAAACTTAAAAAAGACTTATGATGCAACATTATTACTGGTTCAGAGCTTTCGGGAAAGCATTCTAACTGGTATTCACATTTATGAAATGTGTATTTTCTAGCCCATGGCAAAGCTCAACTCTGTGGTCTCACACACAAAACCTATGAAAGAACAGTTCAAATGCACTGAATAATTTCTAGGCTGAAACAATAAAGACCATAACAAAAGTGGAAACACCCAACTAATATGAAGTGATTTTAACTCTGCCAGATTCCAGTATCATAAATATAGAATTTAAACACTGGTCCAGTATGACTATATATCCTTGGAAATCTAACTTCTTGAATATTTATATTTTTCCCAGTATCTACAACAGTTTTCTAAACCAGTCACGAATCTAAAAATACAAAATGTTTTCTAAATATGACATGATTTTATCATGATTTTATTATTTACTGTGAATGTATAACAATCATTTTAAAGGGAAGTTTATCAGTCCTGTGTTTTTTAAGCTTATCCTCCCCAGGTGAATTTTCAAACTGTTCAAGCTATTATTAGTGGTATCATGCAACAGGGTTACTAAAATTGAATAAATAAAAATTATACCCATTTCTGCCATAGAATTATTCTATCTTAGCAAAATAGGTTACATGTTCAAGAATTTTAAAATCATATTTCAAAATGATACTTTCAGGTTAATGGAGTGCAGGTACTGGTCTTACTGTGCCAAGTTCAGGTTTGGGGGTAATTAGGGCAGGTCACTTGTGCAACTTTAGATTATTAATTTTATTAGACTTTCTACTTTGAAAAGCCTCAGTTGTTTTAAGTGATTTTTAACTTCGCTAAATTCTTTCAAATACATGAAATTGTAAAAAAATATAATTATATATCATAACCATGTGGCATTTATCCTAGGAATAAAAACCTTAGCTCAATGTCTAAACACAAAATAATGTAACAACATTATAATAAAATAAAGAACACATTATACAATCATCTCCACAGATTCTAATGAACACAAGACCCAACCCCCTTTCTTGACCAAAACACTCGATGCCATCATGAAAGAAGGATCTTCTTCAACCTATTAAAAAAATCTATGACAAAGGTACAATATTTAACAGTGAGAAACGGCTTCCCCCTGAGGACAGAAACAAGACAAAGATGTCTGTGTGCCTCCTTCACTGAACATCCTATCAGAGCTCTCATTTGGGCTCAGAGAGAAACAAGATGAAAAGAGACAGGTCTCACCGGAATGAAGAAGAAAAGCTGTCTTTATTTGTAAATGACCTTTTCATTTGGAAAATCTTAAAGAATGCTCTAAATTAGCACAAGACCAAATGACTGAGTTCTAGAAGACTGAGGACATTTGATGAATGTATACGAACAATCTTATTTCCATACATGACCACTGAATACTCTCAAAATAAAATTAAGAAAATAATTGCATGTGTAATAATATGGAAAAAGTACAGTTTTCAATATAAATTTAATAATGAGAGATGTATATTACAAAACAAAAGCAGTATTGAAAACAAAACTTAACATCCTTAGGTGGGAAAAAAATCCCATATTTGTGGGAAATAAAATTCAGTATTTTTTATTGGTTCCAGAATTTCATGCAATGTATTTTGATTGTGTTGAATCCATAGATAAAGTATTGAAAGGTTTTATTTTAATACTTTTGAATTTTTAGAAAAACTATGAAACATTTCCCCAGTTTATCTGTAGGTTTAACACAATCCTTTAAAGCTCAATTGACAGTTTCACACAAACTGGGAAAATAATCCTAAAGTTTCATAGAAATGCAACAGAACCCAGAACAGCTCAAACAGACCTGGAAGAGAAAAGCAACTGGGGGGATGCAACCTTTCCAACTTCTAAATGTATGATAAAGCCACAGTAACCATAAGAGTGTGGGGCTAGCCTCAGACTGCACTCAGCTTGATGGAGAGCCAGACATCAACCTCACATCTATAATCAGATGGCTTGGGACAAGTTTATCGAATGAAATCAGGAGAAGAAAAAGTTGTAGTTTGATTTTAAAAAATAAAGACAAGAGTCCCCAGCCTCAGCTTAGGAGCTATGGGCAACTGGTGGCTGTTGGGAAAAGGGGGGTCAGTTTCCTTTAAGGGTGTGATACTAGATAGGTTAACCAGGCTCTAGTGGATGGACCCACTCCAAAGAGCACTGGAGGACAGGTTTGACTGATGGGCCTTAATATATCTCTATCTCATCTATCATCTATCTATCTACCTACCTACCTACCTATCATCTATCTATCCATCCATCATCTATCAATGTATCGATCTACCATCTAATGATAACAGAGTACATAAAATAGAAATAGGGTACAGATACTGAGAGGGATGCAGATATGGGAGGAAGTCTAAATGTAATCAAAATATATTGCATGAAAGTTTCAAAATTCAGTAAAAAATGAAATAGTTAATAAAATAAAAAATTAAAAATGAACACAGAAAAGAGACTGGTGGGTATGGCTCGGTGACAGAGCCCTTCTCAAGTACGTACAAGGCCCTAGGTGCATCCCCACAGAAAATCAAGACAAGACAAATCTCAGCTCTATTGCTGGGTGGGGCACAGATCTTCAAATCTCCTTTAAATTTCCCTGAGTGGCCAGTGAATCTTTTTTATGCTAATGAGGTGGCTCAGACCACCTTAGGACCAATAACCTTAGGATTAAAGGCATGAAGTTTTCCAACACCCAGCCCACTATAAGTAAGCTACTAAAATTATTTTAAATTAAAAAACAGCAAAAATCTTAGTGCAGTCTTGTGAAATTTTGAGGAAAGTACAGATCAAGTGTTCCTTGTAGAAGAGTCTTCAGTGGTGGGGTCATTCCTTAATGCATTAAATTTAAAAAGTCATATTTCCTCTATTAAGAATTGGAAGATTCTAGGGCCAGGGTATAGTTGGTTGCTAGAGTGACACTTAGCATGCATGAGGCCCTGACTTTGGATCCTCAGCATCACATAACCAGGGTGTGGTGGCACAAAGCTGTCATCTCAGTACTTGGGAGGTAGTGGCAGGAGGATCAGGAGTTCAGGGTCATCCTTGACTACAGAGCAGGTTCAAGGCCAAAGTGGACTAAAATTTTTTTGTTAATTCTAGTTACCTGACACTAGCACTCCTGTTCACCGGGCGCTATCCATCTCTGCTCCTCCGACCCCTCATCTGTTCAATGAACAGGTCCAGGGTAATACTACCTATTCTAAGTGCACATTGGTGTTAGTCTGACAGGTTTTTCATGATGAAACAAGAACACGTGTATTACCTGCCTGCTCCGCGCATCGCGACTCCTCGCTCCTGGCTTAAACTCTACATAGACGAACACGTGAGCTCAGTCCGCCCCTAACTTCTGCCTGGTCTTCCCATGGGAGCCACTCTGTAGTCTACCTTCTTGGAGATGACTCACCTAACTCTCCAAGTGACCCTGAGGAACTCTGTCTGATTTCCCAGGACCTGCACATATTGGGTTACCAGACAGAAGCACTCAGTGACAGATTATACCAAATTAGCACAAGTTTTTATGGAAATTTCCCAGGTTGGAAAGGGATGGTGAAATGGTTCATAGAATTTGGAAATAGTTCTAAGAAAAGAAATATTTGGGCCATATATATAGCAGTAATCTTAGGTAATACATAATCTCATTTATGAGAATATGTACAAAGGGAATAACTCAAAACACAGTAAGCCTACTTACAAATAGATTATCTCAAAATTATTCATAATATGGAAAGGGAATGAGTTCAAATGGCTTACAATAGGTATTTATTACCTCAACAACACTCCATCTCGCTCTCTTGATGTGCCAAAGAAAATAAGGCTTAGGGCTTCACACAGCACAATTTTTAAGTATATGTTCCTGTTACTCAGGTCCATAAAGTTCCTAAATAGCAATCTTGTTACAAAGCATTGATATTCTAAAAACATTAATTTGGGTTAATAGGCAGAAGATGTGTCAGTTGTATAATGGAATCAGGCACATGCGCATATATATATATATATATATAATATAAAATGATTCATAATGAATATTACAATATTAATTTTAGTATCTCATTTTTTTCTTTTACTCATCTACACTTGCTGGGCATTTATAGCACTTTTATAATAATAAAAAGGCTATTCAACAAAATAACAAAGTTACGTGTAAATTATATACTGTTTAAAAAGGGTAAAAAGTGGATTCTGGTAGTTTTTTCCAAATATTCTGAGTTCACATACAATGCATCCTTCCACCACTACACATCGACCTGCACTGAGGTATCCCTTTGTAGTTAAAGCATCTTAGAACTCCAGCTACTTTTTATTATGCATTGGACAATTTATTGAGACTGGTTTCTTGCTTATCATCAGCACCCTGTGGAGCGGTATCACTGATACAATTTAACAACTGAAGACACTGACCCAAACTCAGGTGCCAGTGGTTACAGAGTTAGAGGGGGCCGGGGGTGGGGCAGAGCTGGGGTCCAAACCTGCTACTGCCTGACAGCACAATCTATATTCTCTCCAGTAGATCTGGGCAGCTTGCCACATGGATGGTTTCTCATGTTGGTTTCCAGGGTTTGCTGATGTATTAATGATCTGAACGTGAGTTGTCCTGGTTACAGCAGAAGCCCCCAAGAGCTGAGGTCCCCATCACACCACTGCTTCTTCCTCTTTTCAGTGTCTGTGCAAAGCTTACCCTCTCTAAAGCTAGTTTGTTTCATGGTTTTTACCTATTTTATCCAATATATTGCTGCCAGCACCTAATGTAAGATTGGATTTAAAGTAGGTGGTCAACAAATACATAAAAGACGAAATAACAGGTTTATTTGTAAGAACATGCCCAAATTTCCTTTTGACTAAGCATCTCTTGACAGTCTACTGGCTTCTTGGCTTTTAAATCTCTAAGTCTTTTTTAAAGAGATTCGTTTCATTTTTAATTATATGTATACATGTGTGTCTGTATGTGTATGTACATGGAACTGCCAGTGCCCAGGAAGGCCAGAAGAGGGCAGCAGATACCCTGGAGCTGGAGTTACAGGTGGTTGTGAGCTGCCCAGTGTGGGTGCTGGGAATTAAACTGGGGTCCTCTTAACTGCTGAGTCATCTGTCTTGCTCCTAAATCTCCATGTCTTCATGTCTTAATACAGTACTACTGAAAGTGGTTGCACAGTTAGACACATTCATTTAGAAACTACCTAGCTAGCCTCTCTCTACTGCCTACCAGTTACTGCTCTAAGCAACATGCTCACAAAAGGAACAAAACACATTAAAATCTCTATGGAGCTTTCCACTGCTAAGTGAGAACAGACAAGAATATGACACAACGCAGTACCACGGCAGGCGGATGCTGTCAAGAAGCAGGGTGGAGGTGAATATGGCCGCTGGAGACGGAAACTATGTGTGTGGGGTGGGGGGTCCTGCCACGTAAGCAGGTCAAGAGAGGACACGGCAGACAGAAATGTTCAGTACAGAAAACGGTACGTGCTGTGATGTGCAGTGATCTGTCCCGGTGGAATCTGGGCAGGTGGCAGGAAAGGAGACCAGAAGACTCCAACACAGATCACTCAAACACAGGTACTCAGTCTGCATGACAGCCAGGCGAGTCCAAACTCTGCCGAACACAAAATCATTAGCTTCCTTAAACATCGTGAGACTCCTCTGCAATTAACTTCTTGTAACTGGACCATGCAGTTCTTGAGCGCAAGCTTTGCTGATGACAACATGAGCGGCAATGTCAAAAGGTTGGGCGCCCCTGGACCCCGAGGTCTTCTAGGCCATTATAACGATGTCACGTTTATTCCTAGGAAAATCAGAGGCCTTCGAAAGGGTTTGAACAGAGCAGGAAGCCATGTGCCTTGGGTAGGGCTCAGCTCGCCATTCCTCAAAGAGCTGCTGTCTGCTGTTGCCACTCCGGGTCTTCAAGTCCCTTGTGCCCATATCATCAATGGACACAGAAAATATCTGAGCATCTCTAAAGTGAGTCCACTCAATTCCAGTAATAATCTCTGGGTCTCTTGACACCTAAACACTCCTCCATTTCTTTCTAGAGCTTTGGTGTGAAGAGACTTGAGGAGGGAGAGTTTGTTGATTGTGCCAGGCACTCAGCTGTTACCCTTAGCCTTGGTAGCAGGGATACAGTCATTATATTTTTTTCCCATTTTACACAGACACAGAGAGAGAGAGAGAGAGAGAGAGAGAGAGAGAGAGGGAGGGAGGGAGA
>NW_008340972.1:1081828-1146272 GCF_000622305.1 Nannospalax galili | reverse complement strand
AGAGAGAGAGAGAGAACTGTGATTTTTTGTAGAAAACAGCAGGTAAATAGACTGACCTGTCCTGTGCAGGAAGTACGGTGACTCATAGGTGCTTAGAATGAGCAAATGCTGGGTCACTTTTCATCGAAATTTGTGAAGACAGATGTAGAGGGAACACATTTGATTAAGAGAGCAGGGATTCAGTCAGCCACATTAAGAAGTAGAACAGAAAAGCTGATTTTATCAAGAATTTTGGTACTAGGTCTGAACTGCAAGATTTGGAGAGTGGGGACAAGCAGTAGACAGACATTCATAAATAAGTGACTAAGCGGATATTGATGACTAATCACTCGGCCTTTCTACATAATTAAACTATGTAAGAAAAAGAGTGATTTTTCTTTAAATATAACCCAAAGGGATGCATCTGTGGAACTGCAAACAAGTGGTGTATGAAGCAGGCTTTTAACGTTGTCAGAATCACACCATGGCCAAACTGCTTGGAGTAGGCATCCCACCGTGAGAACAGGTTCTGGAAACAGTGGGCAACACCAGGGTTCTGCACCTCATTCCCACAAAGCCTCACCACTTTGAACCCTGCAGAGTCAGCCCGTCAATACACTCGACCTTTCCCACCCCTGTGGGTGATCTAACATTGGGAGGAAAAGGCACATCCAGGAACGATCTAGACACCCTTTCCTGGGTACAGTTGAGTCTGTCCTCTGTGAACAGAAGGAATTATATGAGTCAACATGATATACTGCTACAAACATGAAAATTAGATTTCCAAGGGGGATGTCCAGCGTCATTGCTGTGAGTGTATGCCAAGCCCCCACCAAGTCTGCCTGCTCTTGTGACTAGGAAAGGAGTCCTCTGATAATGACCTCACCCTACCAACTGGAAGGTTCTTCCAGAAAGTGCTGACCAGCCAGACTCACAGGTGAAAATCTTCCTTACCTTTGGCTAGAGCTCAAAGCTGTGACATCTCTATCTGAGTACTTACTCTGAATGACAGCTTTTCATCCCTGAAGCAGCTATAGCATGTGTACACACACACATACACATATCCATATACTTGTACATACACATATATATATGCATACACATACACCAATACACACATACATAAAGACACATACATATGTACATACACATACATTCAAACACATTCACACATGTACATCCACATATGCATGTACACACATGCACACATTCATACATACACATGCACACACTCACACACATGCACACATAAATCATACATGCAAACATACATTTTCACACATGCATGCACAAGCACATGCACATACATTAACACACATAGAAGCACATTCACACACATAATACAAATACATTTATGCATTCACACAGACATATGCACACATACACAGAGGAACACATTTTCATACCCACATGCACAGACACATTTACACACATTCACACACATATGCACATACAGACACATTTTTACACATAGACACACACACATACACATAGAAACATACAGTCACACATACAACAAACATTTTCACACACAGGCACATGTGCATACATACACACATACAAACACATTTTGACACACACGCACACACATAGATGCACTTTGCTTCCCTTAGTAACCGGCTTCATTCTGAAGACAGACTGGCCTATTGTCAGGGCCCCTTTCTGTGTAAGGTGAGTGGAGATACAGGCTATGTTTCTTCAGCAAGCTGAATCTCCAGTCCATCAGTCAAAGGATGCCGTTATGCCAAGGTAGGCCCTTAGACTCCATGAATGAGCTAAGGAAAGGAGAGGCAAGGTGGACAGATGTCCCACCGGCTCCCCATCGTTGCGGTGCGGGAAGGACCTAGCGTGTCATAATGAATTACCATTAATTTGAGCCAGCAGTACTGTTAGATTGAGCCAGGCAACCCAGGATGACAAACGTTCCTGCAAGATCATCTAATGAGGGGACGGGGCTGCTCGGGTCCTGCCGATTCACTCAATTAGCAGACGGGGCTTTTAATGCTGCTCTGCACAAGGAAAGCAATTCTGATTACTTACAGCTAAGTCTCCATTTAGAATGTTTCAGAAGCTCAGGGGGTGTGTTTCCTTCCCCTCTTTATCTACAGAGTATTTGAATGGTAATAAGCTATTTTAAAGCCAGTCACATTGTTACTTATCTTTACTTAAGTAATATTAAAATACATTTTTAAAATGTTCAAATGATAGGCATTCACTCTTGGAAATGAAATGTAAACAAGACAGCAAATGCTGAAGGGTATTGTGAGGGGTCTGCGCGCTCACGAGAATACGCAGCCATGGTGTTGTCTCCATGTGCCAGGATTACAGTTGGTGAAGTTCATTTCATCAGCCAACATCATCAGGAGACTTGCATATTTATTCTATATAGCCACGGTTTAAAAAATTCCAGATCCTGCCTACCTTGGATGGGAGGCCTATATTCCATAGCTTTGATAATAAGAACTGAGGCTTCCACTTTTTATTTTTCCCCCTCCATCAGTGCTGGAGGGTAAGTGCTAGAAAGCATGGTGGTTCACCTTTAATAGGGTGATCATTTACTTATGTGAGACCTTTCCCAAACAGAGCCTCTTC
The DNA here is from genome assembly GCF_000622305.1 of Nannospalax galili. Lineage (NCBI taxonomy): Eukaryota > Metazoa > Chordata > Mammalia > Rodentia > Spalacidae > Nannospalax > Nannospalax galili. The sequence continues at coordinate 1,143,701 of NW_008340972.1, read as the reverse complement.
CTGCCCCCCAAGTTCCTTTCATTCCCAATGGAAACTCTGGGGGTGCCCACGTTGTTCCAGCACTCTCCTGAACTCATCACCCTCTAGCTTCCTATCTATTCACTGAATTCTCTCTTGGCTTGCCCTTCGTGAAATGGTCTGAAACTTTGCCCATTTAATTAGAAGCTCATCAGATAAAAGGAAGTACTCATGTTTTAGACACACAGTAGGTAGCAGTATTTTTGGTTAAATCAAATACAGGTTGTCCACAGACAGAGCATGTGAGCAGCCTCGTCATGCTGCTGTGTGCTTCGTCCTCTCCTTCCCCCAGGACCAAAAGTTGCAAGTGTGAATGAATGTCTGTGAACACATTACCCCCACTGAACCACCTTACCTGCTGGTAATGTTTTCTAAAGCCCACTACGTAAAAAATGCAGTATTAGATAATTTTTTAAAGACATGCACAACTACATATTTATTATGTATGTACTCTAAGAACCTGGCCAGTCAGTCATCCAGAAGAGAAAAAGAGCTTTGAAACTTTAATAACTTTGAGACACTGGAAAACCCACTAGTTAAATTAGTTAAATTTGGGGCTGGAGAGATAGCTCAGCAGCTGAGAACACTGGCTGCTCTTGCAGAGGACCTGGGTTCGATTCCCAGCACCCACATGGCAGCTAACAACCATCCATAACACCAGTTCCAGGGGATCAGACGCCCTCTTCTGACCTCTGTGGGCATTGCATGATATGGGTGCACCTAGATAGATGCAGGCAATACACTCATAACACATAAAAATTATAAATAAAATATTTGAAATTAAATTCATTAATCAATTTTCAGAAGTCTTTTCCCCATTTTTTACAATAGTACTTTATTAAAGATAATTTTAGTAGCTCTATGTGCTTTCCTTTAAAGAAATTAGCAGCAGGGGCTGGAGAGATGGCTCAGCAGTTAAGAACACTGGTTGTTCTTGCAAAAAACGTGGGTTTGAATCCCAGGACCCACATGGCAGCTAACAACTGTCTGAATCTCCAGTTCCAGGGGATCCAATGGCCTCTTCTGTCCTCTGCAGGCATTGCACGACACGGGTGCCCTTACCTACATGCAGATATAACACTCATACACATAAAATAAAAATAATAAAAAAAAGAAATTAGCAGCAAAAGTAGATTCCGCTTTCAAGGAGGTGGGTTGTGGAAAAGCAGAAAATGATATGGTATGGCCATTGTCGTAGCAGATAAAAATTAGAGAGTAAAAACAATATCCCTCATTAGCAAGCAAGTAATATTCCCTATGATATGTTGTTTTAATAAATATAATGATTCGGAAACAGGTAAATCATTCGAGCAGACTGAGTTCTCTTTCCCAAGAATGTTTGATAAGAAATCATATTACTGACTCAATTTATGATCGCAAAGGTAGAGAAAACAATAGTCTTTATTCTCCTCTCTTTTCAAAAGAGCTAGTGAGAGGGAAGGAGAAAAGACTCCTGAGGGTTTAAAGAACTGAAGACTTAAAATTTCAGGACTAAGGTGGGCCAGTACCAATAGGTGCCCAGGATTCAGGAGTATTATCGCTTACGTGTTTAACCCTCCTTCATTTCCTCCGTGCTTGGTAGAGCATTGATTTCAGAACCAGGAGCAAAGATTGCCGCCTAGCTGTCCATCCATTCTAGAACCTGGCAGATATTGTCTAAGTGTGTGTGTGTGTGTGTGTGTGTGTGTGTGTGTGTGAATGAGAGAGAGAGAGGAGAGAGAGAGGGAGGAGACAGAGAGGAGAGAGAGGGAGAGAGAGAGAAAGAGAGAGGGGAGAGAGAGGAGACAGGAGAGAGAGGGGTAGAGAGAGAGAGGGAGGGAGAGGAGAGAGAGGGAGAGAGAGGAGACAGAGAGGAGAGGGAGAGAGAGGAGAGAGGGAGAGAGAGAAAGAGAAAGGGAGAAGACAGAGAAGAGAGAGAGGGAGAGAGAGAAGAGACAGAGAGAGGGAGAGAGAGAGGGAGAGAGAGAAAGAGAGAGGAGACAGAGAGGAGAGAGAGAGGGAGAGAGAGGAGACAGGAGAGAGAGGGGGAGAGAGAGAGGGAGAGAGGAGAGAGAGAGAGAAAGAGAGAGAGGAGACAGAGAGGACAGAGAGAGAGAGGAGACAGGAGAGAGAGGGGAGAGAGAGAGGGAGAGAGAGAGGAGAGAGAGAGGGAGGGAGAGAGAGAGAGGATTGCAAGGTTCAAAAATCAAAACAGTCAACAAAGTCAGCTCTGGGTTACTGCCACAGAGTTTCTTCTGTTTAGTCCCACCTAAGCATTAGACATAATCATCTCATTAATCCCTCCTAGCTCTAGCCTATTGTTCCTATAATTATTTTTTAAAACTTCACTGTATATATTTATTCTTATTTCCTTGTCTACCTCTTAGAAAATACAACGTTCTTATACCCTGAAATTTTTTTTAATTCCTATCTGGCAATGTATCATGGAAACATCTCAAATAACTCATGTTTATAACCACATGATACTTCAGTATATGAACAATGAACACACTAAATTTATACAGCAGGATGTTTACATAAGAGAATTTAGGCCATTTCTAATATTTTGCCATTGTAAGCCTGGGGTGGTGGCACACGCCTTTAATCCCAGCACTCGGGACGCAGAGGCAGGTAGATCTTCGTGAGCCTGAGGTCTCCATAGTAGTTCCAGGCCAGCTGAGACTACAGGGAGAGCCTGTCTCAAAAGGACAAAAACCAAAGCAATGCAATTGTAACTAATATTACATTTATTACCTTGCATATATTTCTCTATAGAAATATATAGGCCTGTATGAGTCTTTCTAAAGCTCACACTATGATTTTTAGAAAAGCTCTGGTTTTTAGAAATAGTCTACCTGAGTTGCTGTGAGCTGTCTCAGCATCTCTGATAACAGGGCAAAGCGGGACTAGGAAACCTGGGCTACTACGCATGGTTCCCCTAGAGTTCCATGCACTTCTGAGTGCAGGCCCTGGGGGCGGGGGGATTTTGAAACAGTCTTGTGTATGGAGGGGGCAGTAATTTTGAAAGTCTTAATTAATAAAGTGCATTTTAAGACTCCTCCAAATTTTTCCTCATTTAACAAGATACTTTCAGCATTCAATTAACTGAAACCCATTGGAACTTCCAAAAACATAAAAGTCAGAAAACATTCTATGCACAATTATCTTCACAGAAAGAAAATACTTTTTAACGTAAATTCATATGAAAGGGGGATGGATGAATTGATGGAGAGATAGATGGATGGATGGATGGATGGATGGATGGATGGACAGGTGAGTAGGGAGATGGATGGAGGGATGGATGGAGGAAAGAGGGATCAATAATGGATGAATGGATGGATGGAAGATAGATGGAAGGAAGGAAGGAAGGAAGGAAAGAAGGAAGGGAGGGCTGGGGAAGGGAGGAAGGAAGGAAGGAAGGAAGGAAGGAAGGAAGGAAGGAAGGAGGAAGGAAGCAGGGAGGAGTAGATGTATGGTTCTGCGTTCTGGATCCACAAACACTTGACCGGAAAGCTGGGGAAGCACTTTCAGCAGACGCAAACCTGAAATGGAGTTCTGGAAGCAGGCATGCTTAACAGTTCGTTACCGCTCTTCTGAAGATGAGGCAGCTTGTACATCAAGCCACGACGATCTTCCCTGCAGTTGTACTACAGTGACAGGCCTAGATTCTAGTCTGTACCTTCAGGTCTACAATAAGCCACTATCTTCCATGGTAACCTGTGTTAGTCAGCCTTCTGTTATTGTGACAAGTACTTGAGATGATCATCTTATAAAGAAGAAAAGTTTTGGAGGTTTTAGCTATAATTTGTCGGCCCATTGCTGTTGGACCTATGATGAAGAATATGACAAAATTATTCATTTCACGGCCAGAGATGATGGAAAAAGACTAAAAGATCAGAGGCTCCCAATAGCTTTTAAGGGTATAATTGCCATAATTTAAAATCTGACCATCAGCTTCACCTCTCAAAGTTTCTACCATCTCCCAATAGCACCACCACTCTGGGGACCAAGCCTTTGACCTATGGGCATCTGAAGGACCTTCCAGATCCAAACTCCAGCAAAAGCTTTACAGGAATGATGGCTAATGCATTTCAAGGAAAAGCAGAGGTCAACCGCAATTGCCCTGTCCAAACTGCCAGCAGCAAGACTCGAACTCAACAAAGCTCTCCAGGCACAGCCCTGTCCCCAGAGAGTACAGACTATTTAGGAAAAAGGTCTGCCTTTATGGTCTGCCAGAATGTAAGTGTAGGAATTCTCCAAGGGATGCCATGAAGATGGAAAATTCACCTTTTCTAAGGCAGCTGTGGAGTCCCCTTTACCTCTGGTCACCTAAAATAAAGCTAAGCTCCCAGGAAACAGTAGGAGATAACTTTCAGTTTGATTTGATTGGTTGATTGATCAGTTGTTGTTGTTGTTGGTGGTGGTGGTGGTGGTGTGTGTTTTACTGAGATGGTCTCATGTATCCCAGGCTAGGATACTCACTATGTAGCTGAGGATGACCTTAAATCTCTGACTTTCCAATTTCTGCTTCCCAGGTCCTGGGATTACAGGATGCCAGACTTTGGGTTTGTTGTTGTTCGGGTTTGGTTTTGTTTGCTTAAGATAAAGTATACATCCCTGACTGACCTGGAATTTGTTATGTAGACAAGGCTGGCCTCAAACTCACAGAGCTCCACCTGCCCCTCCCACCCAAGTTCTGGTTTAAAGGTGTGAGCCACTACACCTGGCAGGTTTTCAATACCATGGGTATTTTAAAATTATTATTCAGTTGTATAATTCACAAGTATCTGATTCACCAGTATTCCTTTGGTGGGGAAATTCGGCCTTCTCAATAGCAATGTCCTTTTTATGAGAACATCCTGTGCTGTCATCCCCTAGTTACCACACTCAGGTATTGAGGGAAATACCTCAGTGAAGGTAGGAAAGAGCTTTGCTAAGGGCAGGGGATGCCACAGACCTTCTGACAAAACCATCATCGCTAATCCTTTGTAGACATGATGGAGCACACAGGCCAGGGAATGCTCAGTCAGTAAACTGTGTGCCTCACAAACAAATGGATTTGAGAACCCATCCCTATAGCACCTATGTAAAAGCCAGTGTGGCACTGGTCACCTGTAACCTCAGCACTGCTGGAGCAGAGACAGGTGGATCCCTAGGGCTCGCTGACCACAGCCTAGCCAGAGTCGGGAGACCCAGGTTCAGGGAGAGACTTGCCTCAAAATGAGGAGGAAAGACACCAGTGTCAACCTCCGCCTCTACACGCATGCACACTCATCACGCGCAAGCACCCACACACACGTGCATAGAAGGGTTAGGTAATTAGAAATTAGCTAGCTAATAAGTAAAATACTAATATATGGATGCAAATTGTTTATCTGTTATATAATTACATGATCTATTAAAAAGGCTTTCGGTAATTATAATCAATTTTCTCCCTGAAGTGTCCTGTCACAGGATATATACATATATATATGTCATATATACATGTTCATGTATATACATATATATACGAAATGCATCCCATGTTGCAAAGGCACCCCAGAGAGATGTGCATGGTGTGAACGGTGGATGGGGGAACGGGATGGGTCCAGATGCCTGCACAGACAAAAAGCGAGGCATATGGCTTCCTTCCTCCCTGGTGCGCCTGGGTCTCAGAGAGAGCTCCCCATCTCCCTGTGCAAAGCTTTCCCTTGCATGCTCCCCCAGGAAGATATTTTGTATGCCACGGAAAACCAAGATGTTTGCATATTCCCACCAGTCCCGGATGAGGCATTTTTCTTCATGCAGACACAAAACATACAGTATATGAATGTTTAATGGAGCCTAGAACTGGGAGAGGGACAGAAAACAAGAACAGAGCAGGTTAAAAAAATATCTGGTTTCTCTCTATCAAAATACTAATTAAAATTCATGTTCATGAGATGATTATACATATGTTTTTGAACTAAAAGTCTAACCTGGCACTATTTTTTGGCCTTATTTTTGTGACAACATTTTTGTCCATATGGCACAAAGTGAATCATTTTACATCTTTTTTTAAGCTCTATGTGTTTTTCTTGTTGTCTGTTCCCTCTTTTCCCACCACACACACACTGGCAGCCGCTACCAAGTTACCAAATGCCAACTCAACCCTGCAAGCTGGCGGCCTGGAGCAAATGCTACTGCCATTTCCCTAGCTTTGGAGGAAGGCTCTCTGTGTATGTGTGTCTCTCTGTCTCTGTCTGTCTGTCTCTCTCTCTCACACACACGCACACAGACATACAACTCTGAAGCACATTAGATACTCCTCCTTCCTTTTCCTGAGACCCGTCTATGCCCTAGCCTTCTCTGCCCAACTGGGTGCTAGCCGCGCCGGCATCTTGGATGCGTCCCACCCTGGCCTTCCTCTCTCCATGGCACCCTGACAATTACTGGTTCACTTAAGAACTGCGATAAATGAGTGTTTAATCAAGCTTAGTCACAGCACAGTGCAAAGTCGGTCCAGTGGCTCTTCTCACCCTTGTCCTTTGTAAATTCATATTAGCCCGTGCTCATGCCTGAGAATGTTCTGATATGAGGTGCAGCCAGGCTGCCTGACCCTTTAGGTCTTGGCTGGCTCACACTGTGTACGCGTGCCACCTCCACTGGGCACCAGGCTCTGCTGAGTTTGTGTGGAAGGGCAGCAACTCCACCTAACAAATGTAACTTTAACAACAGTAAAACAACCTAATAGCTTAGCATGCCAGGGGGCTAATGTGGCGGGCCATTTACTGCTGCACTAAATAGCCCTGCTTTGATTCTCACTGCCAAGTGCCGAACTGAGAATTGCAGGCAGGAGCAGCTCCTAATTCATTAGATAAAGGGGGTCATTGCTCATAGGGTTGGGGAAAACCGGAAGGACAGGAAATCATTCTCCTTTTGCATGCTATTGAAACTTGGGGTACATGTGGGCCAGCACAGCGAAGTCACAGAATGGTAAGGGCTTTGTTTGGGGCACTCATGTGCCAACTGTGACTCTGGAAAAGTCTGCATTTTTCTACAAGGTTTGGCTACAAACAGCATACTGGGGGAACGGATCCCAAAGCTGACCTGACGTGTGATTTGTTATCTGAGAATCACACCAACACCTTGGAACAGGAACAGAGTATACAATTTAGCCTGGACTGTAAGATGAGCCACTACAGAAATGGCTGGCTCTTCTGCCTCAGGAGCCCTGGAAAAGTTTCCATGGACGCTTGTGACCTGGCTAATAGGCTGGGCAGGAAAGAGGCAGTGAGCAACAAAAGGGGAACAGAATTCCCGTTAACATTGCTGTGTCGCCGGATATCACCTGTCTTTTTCTTTCTTTCCCTGGCAGTTAGAAACTGACCCGGAATGGTCCTTATAAGGCTCCATGGGCAAAATCATTCACTTGGTTTTCTTTTTAATAGAAAAGAGAAACAAGCAAAATTTTCAAACGAGATCTCTAAAATGGGACATCTTTATTTCCTGAACATTAGCCTTAAAACAACTGATTTCACTAATTCTTGCCATCATTCAGATTGGCCTTGAATTACTTCCCAATAGGCCTCCCATGCGCCTCTCAATGAGAGAGGGTAATGGGGGATCTGTTAATTAACTAGAAGCAAAGTTGCACGGTGGGGATCAAACACCAGCTACGTCCTAAAACTCCCACCGCGAAGATGAAATGCGGTGCAAACTTTAAAGACTTCCCGTCATTAGCGGAGACCTTGCTGCTCCTGGCCCAGACCCCTCCTGTTTGAGGGAACAATACAGACTATGGTGAAAGACATGAGAATAGTAAAGCCAGGAACAAAGGGGCTGGCTATTTACTGCATGAAGAAGAAAAAGAAAGGAAGGGGGGAGGGGACGGTGAGAGAACACGGAACTTTCTTTTTCTATGGTTCTTGTCTACCTTTATTAATTTATGACTGCCAGGGAACAGAGAGCACACCCAAGTTCACTGGACCCAAAGCACAGGGTTAATAAAGAAAACATCTACGGTTGCTCCTAGAAAAATGGTAACAGTCCAGAGAGAGGGATGATGAGGATGGAGAGAGATCAGGATTGACAGAGTCGAAAAAACAAATTATTAAGCCTTGAACCTCCTTCGCTCTGAACATGAGGATTTATACGGGAAAATAGAGCCCCAAGAGCTGTATACCTTCAGGTCAGTTCCTTATCACGAAAACAAAATCAAAAACCAGAACTGTGCTCCAACACCAAGCTCAAGTCTTGAAATTATCAGAGACTTCCTGGTGAGTCCCATTGAAATGTATTACTAGCCAAAGGAAGGGGGGATGTGGCTCAGTTGGTAGGGTATCTGACTGACTTGTAGGAGACACTGGGTTTAGTCCTCATGATTTCATAAACTGGATGTAGGGACATGACTGTAATCCCAGCACTCGGGAGGGAGAGACAGGAGGATCCGAAGTTCAAGGTCATCCTCAGCAGCTACACAGACAATACATGGAACTGTATCTCAAAAAACAGCAACAGCAAAGCAAGCAACATAAAAATGGGGTGTCCGTGATACTGAATTTTGCTTGTCTTTTCCTATTTCTTAACAGGATAATGCAAGAAAAATTGTACTGCAGGGCTAGGGAGATGATTCAGTGGTTAAAGCACGGACCATGCAATTGTGGGAACCAGAATTCAGATCTCTAAAACCTGGAGTGTGCGGCAGGCGTCCTACAGTCTCAGTGCACTAGGGGTAGAGACAGGGAATTCCTGGAGCAAGCTGGTTAAGCAGTCTAGCCCCAACAGCGAGCTCCAGGTTCAGTGAGAGACCTTGCCTCGGTATACTTGAAAAAAAAAAAAAAAAAAAAAAAAAAAGCCATCAAGGTCAACCTTGAACCTCAGCATACACACACAGGTGCATGTGGACCCACATACATGTTTGCACACATACAAACACATGCACACCTCACAAACATACATATGCCGAAAACAAAAGATTATACTGAAAACTGACAGGGCTTCTGAGTAACAGATCCAGACCCTGAAGGATGCAGTGAAATTCCAAACAGCAGCTCTCCATCTATCTAGAGTGAAAGGCCTCAACGCATCATGAGAAGGTAGGGTAGGGAACCGAGCGTACAGCCAGGGAGGAAGCTTGGCGCTCATGTAACATGCAGGGCTCTTACTTTGTGAGATGCCCATAGAATTAAGGAAGCTTTGAGCTAGACAGACTTACGGCTCTGCCTCATCCTTTAAATGTCAGTTAAAAATGGCCAGTCTGGACTTTTTCATTTGTGTGTGTGTGTGTGTGTGTGTGTGTGTGTGTGTGTGGTGACTGTGTGTGACTGGTGTGCACGCTCTAGGGCATCCTGGCAGAGGCCAGAGCAGAACATGCCATTTTCCTCTATTGCTCTCCGGTTTACTGCCTTGAGACAGGGGTCTCACTGAATCTGGAGCTCGCTGATTCAGCTAGGCTGGCCGGCCAGTGAACCCCCAGGATCATCCTATGTCTACCCTTGCAATGGGGTTCCAACAGCTAGTGCACAGGGCTTTTAGATGGGGACTGGAGATCCAAATTCGGGTTCAAGTTTGCACTACAGGTGCTTTAACCAGTCATCTCTTCAGCCTTTTATTCTTATTGGTAATCACGATGGTGTCTATCAGGTACAGTTTGTTGTGATACACACATGGCTAGTATAATGCTGAGGTCCTGATGGTCAGTATTTATTTACCTTAAGCATTCATATTTTTGTCGGGAGGGGACTGGAGATCCAAATTCGGGTTCAAGTTTGCACTACAGGTGCTTTAACCAGTCATCTCTTCAGCCTTTTATTCTTATTGGTAATCACGATGGTGTCTATCAGGTACAGTTTGTTGTGATACACACATGGCTAGTATAATGCTGAAGTTCTGATGGTCAGTATTTATTTACCTTAAGCATTCATATTTTTGTCGGGGGGGAGAGGATATTAGGATATTCAGAATCCTGTCCCCCAACTACTTTGAACTTTACGTAGTACTCAGCTATGGAACAGTACTTGACAATCCAGTATCAGATTCTTTCCTGATGTCGCTGTGACATGGTGCCTCCTGACCGGCCTTCCCCCAGCTGTTTCAACCTACCTGACCAGACCCGTGCTCATCGACTGAAAACTTATTTTCAAAGCTTAGTGACAAGAGTGACTTTTCTCTTGTCATATCCCGTGTTTGGAACATTCAGGGGAATCTGTCTCTCTGCCAGGGGGTGAAACGGACCATTCCCTGGGATCTTGGTTTACAGCTACTTTTCTTCTCACCTCTCTAACATGAGTGATTTAGGTTCTAAGAAGCACAACCACTATCTTAATTCTAGGGGGAAAAATATTACACATATAGTTCAACCAACAGAAAATCCTATTTCACCAAAAGGGAGTTCAAGGTAAGGTGATCACGCTCGGTGGACGATACAGCTGACCAGTGTTATTAATAAACTCTGCATGCATGTGGTACACATACATACATGCAGGAAAACACTAGTACACATAAAATAAAAAGAAATTGTGTGAGGAATCCCACGGTATATTTTCTGATTGACATGATGGCACCATTTGCCCACGAGACACTGCAGACAGGACTTAAATGACCAGCGATCGGTTCTGAAACAAACAAACAAAAAACACGGAACTAAGAAAATATTCTTACCTTCTTCAGTCTCAGTTTCCATGGGGCTAATATTTCTACTAATTCTCCATAGGGGTGTTTGGAGTGTTGAATGACAGATGTCAGAGTATTCAGAAATCTCTCAATTTCCTTCCAGTGTGGCTATATTTAGGACTGAGGATTTATGGCAGGCAGTGCTCTGGGATGTCATAATTCTCTTCAAACCTTCAAATGTTCATTAAGCAGGCTAGGACCACTCACTTTCTGTGCTCCAGCACAAATTGTTCCATTGTTTCTTTTACAGACTTTGTGAAGCTCTTTTCTCTGTGATAGCTTATAGCCAATATTGTGCCAATTTTTCCCAAAACTTTAATGGTTCACCTATTTTGCACATTAACAATTTTTATCTCTGTGCAACACTCATAATTTGGAAATTGCCTTTCCATTCAACAAGAGTTATCTTCATAGGAGCAGAATCAAAATAACCCAAAGCTTTAAGACAGGGCTATAAAGACATGAACGCAATTTCTGGACACAAAGACAAATCTACCCATACTTAAGATTAAGGAACCACAGATCACAAAATAAATCTACTATGGAAACAAGGAGGAAACCTTCAAGAAATAAACTCCATCATTAGAAACCCTGTGAATCAGGCTGATAAGATGGCTCAGAGATGACTGGGTGTGGTGACACAGGCCTTTAATCACAGCACTTGGGAGGCAGAGACAGGCAGATCTCTGGGCGTTCAAGGCCAGCCTGGTCTACGTAGCAAGTTCCAGGATAGCTGGGGCTACAGGTAGACTCTGTCTCAAAAAGACCAAAAAAAAAAGGCTCAGAGAATAAAGTCACTTGCCACCAAGCCCGATAACCTGAGTTCGATTCCCAGAGCCCACACTGTAGGAAAAAACTAACTCCCTTGAACTGTCCTCTGACCTACACGCACACTACAGCACACACATGCCTACATGTATGCACACACATAAAAAAGCCGAGACGTTGGAGAGCAAAGTGCGTTAGAATGAAAAAAAAAGAAACCAAATATTGCTAACCTCTTACTCAAAGAATGAGTACAGAGGAACCTCTTGATTTACTCAGTAATTCTGCTGACAAGATGCACATCGCTAGGCAAAGCTTAGACAATTGTTCGCGCTGTCTCACGCAGTAGCTTTGAGAAGTGGCTATATACCAGGCTTGGGTTCCCTCTGACCTACGGAGCACTCACATAGAACCTAAAAACTGATATCATCTATACAATGTCTCCATGTCTGGCACATCTTGAAGATGTGTGGCTGTCATGCTCAACCTTCCATGTGCGGCATTCTCCTGGTAGTGTGATGTGATGGAGACACGGGCTCCTACGTTCATCCTCACCCTCTCCAGGTCTGCCTGGCTCCTCAGTCAGTTAAACTTTTGACACCCACAATTTCAGGGTAGACTATAGGGGAAGAAGTAAAGAAATATTCAGAAACTTTTCTCAGAGCCTGGATTTCAATGTAGCTCTCACTCTTAGGTCTGTCCTCATGATGAAAGAGAAAACACTAAAAGTTAGTCCCAAACAAAAACGATAATGTTTAAAAGCTGTATGCAATCATTTAGGCATAACAAATAGGATAAAATTGATATTCAAAAGAATATACCACAAAACCGAGAGTAATATGATAAGCAAAAATGATGTCTGGGACTGGTAAAATGCCTCAGCAGAAAAAAAGCACTTGCTGGCAAGGTGGAAAATATGAGTTTGAGTCCCGCAATTTCCCCGGTAAAAGGACAGAAGCAACTCCCGGAAGTTATCTTCTGACCACAGTGTGTATGTTCATACCCTAGGACACACACGTTAAATTAATTAAATTATATTAAAACAAATTACAGAGTTTGGGAAAGAAAGAACAATTGTGAAAATATGGTAAACAAGAGAAAGTTAAATCGGAAATCCAGAGGACAAAGTAAACATCCCTCTGCAAAGCAAGCTGTAGACTTCAAACGGACTGAGCTCCGGCCCATTTCCAATAAAGTTGTCCTTCAAACCTGGCTTCTCTTGAAGGGGACACCTCGGTGGCAAGGTGTGAGCATTCTGTGAATCTGGGGCGTTGGGAATGAGGCGGCAATGGCAGGTGCTGCCAGCCTGACGATGCGCTGCCATGTGCTCTGGTAGAGCGGGCACAGAGAAGGCCTGGGCACAGACTTGGCATTCGGTAACCAGATAGGTTTTTAAATAGATCCCTGGAAAGAGCAAGCTGGGGAGTACAGGCATTCTTTCCCAGTATGCTCGAGTAGGAACAAATCAAAGATGGGAATTCACATAAAGATACAGTCAGGAAAACTTAAAAAAAAAGAAAGGAATGCCTCAGTTTCCCAGCTATCAATAGCATTTCTAGGGCTGGGGAGACAGCCCTGTCAGTAAAGTGCTTGCTGTGTAAGCATGGGGCTTTGAGGGCGTTTAGATGCCCGACACCCATGTAAAAAGCCAGGCATGGCATTTTAAGCCTGTAGAACAGCCCGGACCTCCTGCCTGGAGGGCAGAGGTAGGTGTTCCCTGGAGTTTGCTGGCTAGTCAGTGGGAGACCCTGTATCAAAAACCTGTGATGTAGCGTGACTCCCAGAAGTGACCTCTGGTCTGTACATGTGCTTGCACAGGAACTACCCCCCCACACACACACACACACACACACACACACACACACACACACACACACGCCCCAGTCTTCAAGAAAGCTGCTTTGTTTCCTGAGCTCTTGATTCCTATCTTGGCTATGAAAATCTAAAGATGGGTGCTGGGGTCATGGTGCAGGGACCTGCTTCTGACTACTCTGCCTCAATTTCATCCAGGAATCCGAAGACAACATCAGCTATTAGTGTAAGGAGCCTTGACAGTGGACTCAGCAAATCTGACTAAATAATTAATAAGGCAAATCTCTTGAAAAATAATATCTAACAATTTCTCTACTCAGCACCACAGGAAGATGATAGATTCTTTAGAGTTGAAGTTGTGCAATCATTGACTTTCGCCACAGAGCCAACAATTGTTTGAAATTCCCCTGCTAAGAATAGAGAGTTCTTGGGGCTGGAGAGATGAATCAGCTGTTAAGAACACTGGTTGTTCTTATAGAAGACCCAGGTTTGAATCCCAACAGCCACATGGCAGCTAACAACTGTCCGTAACTCCAGTTCCAGGGGATCTACAGCCTCTTCTGTCCTCCGAGGGCATTGCATGACATGGGTGCACTTTGCAGGCAACAATACTCATTATACACAGAAAATAAAAATAAAATATTTTTAAAAAGAATATAGAGTTCTTAGGATTAGAGAGATAGCTCAGAGGTTCACAGCAATGACTGCTCTTACAGAGGACCCAGGTTCGAGCCCCAGCACCCACATGGCAACTAACAATTGTCCATAACTGCAGTTCCAGGGGATCTGACACTCTCTTCTGACCTCCGCAAGCATGACAGCACACACTGTTGCACTTACATACACACAGGCAGGCAATACACTCATACACATAAAATAAAAACAATAAATATTTTAAAAGACTATTAAGCTCTCTTAACACATGTTACACACTTACCTGCCATCCTAAAGAGAAAAGGATAAAAGAACCGACTTTTATAATACGGAATATGCAGCAATAGTATGAAAGGCTGTCATGTGCTATGCGAGTGATTAAATGTTGCAACACTGGTCCTCAGTAGGGCTGACACTTCCTGTTCTCCAGGCAAAATGGGTCTGACTTGTGTTAATCACACTGAGTGGGGAGGGGAGAGAGGACAGAGTGAATTGTGACGCTAAGACCAATTGCTGATTACCTAGAATGCACAGTGCTATACTTAATGGGACTACTGGGTAACTGAGGACTGAAGTTCTTTTTAAAAAGTTTTTCTTCTTTCATTTCCATTGTTTTTCTTTCTTTCTACCCTCACGTCCTCTCATGGGACCAGGCGGTCAGGTCTCTGATGGGCCTCATTCTTCAGCTCTGGGTGTGGAAAATGACCCTTTTTGACATTCAGTACAACCATACAGACTATATGAAAGATGAGAGCCATCTTTTGAGTGAACTTGGCAGCTCAAATGCATAGCTTAAATAATTTTATATTTTCTAAGCTTATTTTTGGTTCATATTTATTCCAATTACTTGGGGAAGCCAGATTTCAAGCACGCGAGGGGAGAAAAATCTCTGGTTTATTCAAAAATAAAGAAACAAACAAATAGAAACATATAAAACAACAACAACATTGTGTGTGAGTCTGTCCTGTAATTAGCTTAATAATATCTTGGAGAAGCTTCTGCTTAAATGTACCTTCAACCTTAAATACAAGAATCATTATAGCCACACATCTCATAAACAGCTGCAAGAGACCCTCAAGATACTTTTCTTCTTACAGAAGCCACTCAGTGATGTGCATTTGATTTTTTTATGTATGGTATTGTAAGTTGGGATGGAGCCTCTAGGTTTCCATACTCAAATCTGACTATTCTGTATAGTTAGGGTTAGCATAATTAAATTTTTTAAAAATAAGATTCTCTTGTTTAAGACTTGAGTTTAAAGAATTGTAGCTAGCACCTGGTTTTGCGTGGTATTCTGGGAGTTGTAAAGTAAGGGACTAAACAACCACGAAGGCCATCTGTGAATCCTCTGACACAACACTAAGACGAATCACTTGATGCTACAATCCAGTGTATTAACCGACCAGACTGCACACGGACTTCCTTAACTGCATGGTTCAAAGACTTGCCATCTAGAAATTCAAGAAATTGTGAAGATGGATTTAGAATTTCCATGGGGATGGGGATGAGCAGAGGAACAAGGAAGGAACTGGGCCAACGAGCACAAAGATCACTGTGGCTGCCACCACACATTGGAGTCCTCATAGGAGGTCTTAGGACTGTTTGGTTATAATTTCCTGATCTTCTGCTTAGAAGGTTATGAAAGGCAGTGGCTGAAATCTGGGAGGAGAGTATGGAGATATAAAAGGAGGTAGAGTTGGGTGGGTTTGCAAAGCAAACTGAGCTAATCAGACTTCTTGTTTGAAAGCTCTGGGCTTTGTACAACAGGGACTATAGCCTACACTTTCCTAATTATCGAGGTACAGTGCCTTAAGGGCATTGAAGCAGGGGAGAATAATAAACACACCAGGGTGTTCAGTAAGAGGTCAGCCTCAACTCCCTCCCACCAAATAGGTCAGGAGCTTTAAGTCATTCACACCGCCAATCTACCATGCTCAATGAAGCTTCTAGAAGTATCACTCGGAGGAAAGATCAAAGAAATTTTCCAAAGTCTTTTGTCACTGAAAGTGCAAGTATCTACTGGTAAATGGAAACTGCCGATAAATTTTTATTTTCTTCTGGAACTGAGGTACCGACTCCCAACGATGACCTCGGCAGACTTCCAAGTAACCTGGCCTAACCATCTCGAGAATAAATGAGTGTTCTTATCCCAAACTTATCCTGGAAGCTAAGGCAACCAAACTGCTTGACAGTTAACTTTTCATGGAGCCAGGAAGATGGGAAGGTGGGTAAGGCACTTGCTACATAAGTGTGAGGACCAGTTCGGTTCCCCAGCACCGATATAAGTGTCAAGTGGGTGTGTCAGCCCACCTGTAATCTCAACAGTAAAAAGAGACAAGGGATCCTTGGAACAAGCTGGTTAGCTACACCTTCCGAATCAGCAAGGTCTGTGTTCAAGTGAGAGGCCCTGCTTCAATGTATAACACGGAGAAAAATGAAAGAAGACCTCCAATGCCAACTTCTGACCTCTACACACACGCACATGCACGTGCACCCACACACACCCGCAGGGCCGTGGTAGCTAGAAGCTTGTGCACAGAAACATACTAACGCACAAAATAGAAAGTTATGACTCTAGAAATAAGTTTTCTAAGCCCTTCCTGAGGCAGAATCCAAGACTTGTTCTGGATGATGTTCAGCCAAAAGTTTGGGGCACTATCAAACTCTGATATTGGGGGGGGAGGGAAGAGAGAGAGAGAGAGAGAGAGAGAGAGAGAGAGAGAGAGAGAGAATATTTTACAAAGCCAGTTGGTATGCTGTGTTGTGGAATCAAATGAACCTTGATATAACTCAAGTTTAATTGGCCAATCCCAAACTGTCAATAAAGCAAGTTTAATTCATGTTGAGAGACTACTGGACACCATTAACTAATATTCCAAAAATTGGAAATTAAAGGGTTTTGTTGTAATTTCCTTCAAACTAAGTTAAAGTTTAAACAATTTAAATGCCAAGCTTGAAACTTCTCCTTGGATTGTTTTCTATAAGGAAATTAACCAAAAGTAATCATTATTATTTCAGAGTTCAGTTGTACTTGAACTCATTTTGACACCAATGACAAGCTGCCTTATTTAAGTGATCTATTTTATGTAAATATCTTTTCCACACAGGTATCATTTAAAAGTACTGGATTAGTTTCGTTTTTGTTTTTTGTTTTGTTTTGTTTTGTTTTTTAAGTGAATTTGTTCACCTAAAAGAGGCAGAGACCCTTGTGCTTATGTGTGGAGTTCAGAGGACAGTTTGCAGGGGGTCACTCCTCTCCGTCTTTCATGTGGGTGTCCTGGCTGCCAGGAGTCAAGCTCAGGTCATCAGGCTTGGTAGGAGATGTCTCTACCCTCTGAGCCATCTTGTCGGTCCATTCCGGGCTAACTTTTCCTGCTATTTCTGATCAGTTGCTCAAAGCATCCAGCACAAATGGAAATGTTTGAGTAATTTACACAAATAATTAAATTTAAGTAAAGGGTTATGTGAAAAGATTTTCAAGGTTTTATAAAAGACCAATTCAAATTATAATACTATCAGAATATAGAAAAACTGGGGTTAAAGAGATGGTTCAGTGGTTAAGAACACTGACTGCTCTTATAGAGGACCTGGGTTTGAGTCCCAGCACCTGCATGGGGGCTAACAACCATCTGTAACTGCAATTCCAGGGGATCCAATGCCCTCTTCTGGTCTCTGTGGACTTTGCACGACACAGGTGCATTTACATACATATAGGCAATACACTCATATACATAAAAAAGTAAAAATAATAAAGTATTTTTTAAAAAGAAAAATAAATGCATCTTAATTCTCATTTAAGACAATAGAGACGATACAGCTGTGTATTTTTAGTGGGTCCTACTCTTTAAAAGGAGGAATCACGTTTGCCCCACTTTGTTCTTCCTCTGTGCCTGCCATCCCCTACTCTTCCTCGGTGGGAGGGAGCTTCCACACACAGGTGTGAGCCATGGATGACAGCAAAGGAAAGTGACCAGGCCTGAAGAAAGAATGGGAGGGTTCTCTAGACATCCTTGGTCTTGCTCAGAACACAGGAGACCCGCAGGGCCATGGTGGCTAGAAGCTTCTCCCAGCTGGAGGCATGTTCTCCTTTGATCCAGGCTACCAAGAAGGGCTGGTGGAATCCCTATATCTGTCTTTAGACTCCTCCTAAGAAAGAGAATTAAATGTAATAACTAGACATGGGCACTGGCACCAAAAATTTCTGGGAAAATGGAATTTACTGGGAGACAAGATTGCAGCTTAAGAATCTTAAAGAGGAAAACAACACATCTTCCCCACCCCCTTGGTGGGTAGCTGAGAGGCACAGAGGTCCAGAAGAAGCAGGAAGGAAGCACAAAGGATCAGAAGAGACAGACAAAAGACTTTCTTCTGTGAGCAAAGCTCTGTGGTGTAAATGCCCAGCAGGCTCACTGCAGTGCCTTGATATGCTGAGCCCCACGAATGCCTCTGTACAACCTCTCCACTTCCTATTTCCCCCTGTCCATTTAGAGTCTATATTTGACATCACTCAAATTCTTTTTTATAGATTTATTTTTATTTATGTGTATGGGTGTTAAGTGCATCCATGCTGTGCAATGCACGTGGAAGTTAGAAGAGGGCGTCGGATCCCCTGGAACTGGAGTTACGGAGAGTTGTTAGCCACCACGTGTGGGTGCTGGGATTTGAATCTGGTCCTCTGTAAGAGAAGCCAGTGCTCTTAACTGCTAAGCCATCTCTCAAGGCCGCATTATTCAAATTCTTAATGAAGCCTTCAATACCACAGAATCTAATCACATTTTGCATACTATGAACTGTGGTGTGCGCCAAAGCGCACATTCTGTGACAGAGCAAAAAGGCTCAGTCAGATTGACAGATAGATAAATGATTGGTTGACAGAGAGATATAGAGATAGAGAGATGATAGATAGATGATAGATAATAGGCAGAGATTATTTGATAGATACAGATAAATGATAGATGGTAGATATGATATGATGATATGCTAGGATAGGATAGGATAGGATAGGATAGGATAGATATACTGATTAAGAGAGATAAATTATAGATTGGTATAGATGATAAATACAGACAACTGATGGACACAAGTGATATGTGGGATAGATGATAGATAGACAGGTAGAGAGACAATAGATAAATTGACAGGTAGGTAGGTGGGTGGGTAGATAGGTATGTGGGTATGTGGGTAGAGAGATAGATGGATGGAGAGACTGTGTCTCCTCCATGTCATTTTAGTTTCCAGTTATTCGTTAGCACATAGGCCACAAGTATGAACTAAAAGCTTTGATGAATAAATGGACGCGCCTTTTCACATCTAAGCATCATTAGCTTAAATCGAAATACCAAATTTGGGTCAAGACAGAAGCAAAAGGTAACAGCTTTCAGAATCCCAGCTTGACCCGTATTTACTATTGCATTACAAATACTACTCCAAACAGGCTCTGAGAGATAAATGTGGGTGCAAATTACTGCATGCTACCAAAAAGGGAAATCCTACCAAAAACACAGCTGCAGCTGTTGATAGAACTATTTCCAAATATGTAGAGTGTAGGTGCTTTGAGAGTAGTTCATCTACACAAAAAACAGAAGATAAGGTTATCAGATGCACTAATAAACATGCTTAGAGATGACGAAGAATAAATTCAAACTAATGCCACAAAATTATCAATTTTTTATCATTGGCAAAGATTTAAGATTTCTACCATTGCCCCAAACTACATTATGATTCTTTTTCTTTCTGTACTTGATCTTGGCCTGTTGTTTCTGGTTTTTATGGAACTTCTCAAAGTACAAGTTACCAGTATGGGGAGAGACCATTAAAGGCAGAGGGGTCTCCTAGAAGCACACCATGTGACTGGGTAATACTGTCTCGATTAGCGGCTTTACAACCTCACCAAGCCCTGGAGCTACAATTATCTCCTTGCATTAAACTGAAATCACCTGAAAAACTTCACACTGAACCAGCCCTTGGAAATGTCTAATCTGCGACTTGATACTCACAAGAGAAAGTAGAACTCAGTGGTAAAAGACAAGAAAATAAGGTTTGCCACTATGAAAACTCTCCAAGAACCAGAATAAGGTCTGAAGAGAAGTTTGCAGTTTTCTTTTATGCTATTTCTTCATGTATGCTTGAAAAGGAGATTTAACCTGACCATTCCCTTCCAAGCCGATGCTCCAAATATGTATGTTTGATGACAGCACAAAAGACGTAGAAAATAAAACTCCATGGCCACAGAGGGGTGTGCAGGTACAGATAAAGAGACCTTATGCTAATTTTAGCAAAACGTATATACTTTTATATACAAAAAGTTATGGCGCTATATAAGGAGATCCTTAAATGTGGCATACTCTGAAACCCTATTTATTGCCTTATGAAAGGAATATATTCCTTTCAAAAATTTAAAAATTACATAGGCTGGGTAGATACATATATTAAAAGTGTCTTCAAGACACATTTAAGTTTCCAATGTTCTCTTTTCCTGTAATTTGTAAGAAATAGCCAAACCACACACCAAAAATTAAAATTCTTGAAATTTAATAAGAGATAATCAATGGACAATTTAAATTAAAAAAAAAAACAAAAACCTGCTTTTAGGCCCCGTCTCTCTGCTTGGATGGATCCTGACAGTTCACTGTGTGAGGTGGGCCCCTATGCTTTAAAACCACGTTTCCCAGAGGAACAAAACTGGAATGTATAGAGAGATTGCAATACCATATCTTAAAGTTAAATGTCAAGAATTTCAGATACCAACATTAAATCTTGAAATGTGTACAAGTATTCAAATTATTTATTCTGCATACTGTTTTATTGGCCCAAGTCCCTAGTTAGGCAAGAAGTTTAGTTACCCATCTCCCTCTTCAATGAAATAAGTAGAGAAAAAAATATCACTTCCTATTCCTAAAAGCATGTCAACTATATATCACAAGATAGTCAAGATTATTGAATTTCACTCCAGAACAGTTACCCTCAGTGGCAAGTAGAATAAATTCAGTGTAAAGTGGTATGAGTTGACCAAGTAGCTGTTTATATTGAACAATATCTATGGAGAATATGTTGCTTTTCATACAGTTGCTGTTTTTCCATTACAACTATTATAGAATGCAGATTTTCAGCCTGAGATGCTCATGTACAGATTTTTCCTAATGACACTGTTTTATACTATGTAAGTGGAATGTTCTGTGAGATGACTGAATCTTTTTTTTTTTAATTCTAGACTCCAGCTTCACTTAAGTGAAATGGCTTATGTTGTGGTGCCTAGAAATAAATAGAAAGATTGATTAGCTGAACTCTGAATTCCCTCCCTTGGTTTTTACGGATCTATAAATGTAGAAAATGTCTAAGCATGCCCAGACAGTACCAAAAAGAATTGAAGGTTCAGAGGCAACATTTCCATTATATTTATAACCAAGTCTTCCTTTGCAATTAAAAATAAAGTACCATCCCCGAGTCATAGTCTTTTGCACCTAAAAATAACCAGCTTTATCAAGATCTATTGATATATCCAAATTCATAGGATTTTATTTCTACTAGCTAAGAGAAAACCAGATCTGGGCATAATTTAAAATAGTTTTGATAGAGACAATTAGATTTTCGACACAGGAGTGCCTTTGATTGACTTAACGGGGAAGATTTCTTTGTTGCTATATTGTGATTTAAAAAAGTTCATTCCGTGAAAATTTAAAAGAGAATGCTTTCTAAAAACTACGAACAGAATTTGGGACGATAATAACCCCTCTGTCTTCCCGGGAAGGGCTGCGGTGTGGAGTCCTTCCATCAGAAGTCAGGTTTTCATTCAGAGACGTCTAAAAGGAAACTGACAAGGAGCCCACGCACCGCTTTCCCTGTGGGAACACAAGGTGGCCCCGCAGATCGAAAGCTGCTCTGCTGCTCCGCAGCTACCGAGGGCTGCTCTGGGGAAGGTGCACAGCACCGGCCCCTTCCCGTCCCCCTGGCGTTTCCAGCCTCATCAAGCTGACATCCACACACCGCGCTGCTGACATCCACGCGCAGAGCTCTGGCAAACAGCAACGTCGCCATGTGTAGGGTATCAATATTCTGGATTTCTCCTCCATTCAGGTTTCGAGTATACAGTGAGCACTGGATGATTCATGACAATTAATCAGCTCCTAAAATTTATGGCTGTAATTAAAGACATTAAGACTAAAACAAGCACTCTCAGCCTGTGCAGCTCCACTTTTGAGAGTCAATATCAGCACACGGACACGGAATAGTTAAATTGAAGGCCACCAAATATTCTGGATCTCTCCTCCATTCAGGTTTCGAGTATACAGTGAGCACTGGATGATTCATGACAATTAATCAGCTCCTAAAATTTATGGCTGTAATTAAAGACATTAAGACTAAAACAAGCACTCTCAGCCTGCGCAGCTCCACTTTTGAGGGTCAGTATCAGCACACGGACACGGAATAGTTAAATTGAAGGCCACCGAAAGGTTTTGTGGAAAACAACCATTTATCACAGTCCAGTTCCATGAACCAAAATAATTCATTATTGTTAAGATTGAAACTTAGGCTTCGGAGCAGTCGGCCAGAGATTAAAAGTTATATTGTCTATTTTGTAAAGTTACATGAGGCGCCTCAAAGAAATGTACAGAAAAGTGTGTCATAAAGCTGGGAGGACTATTAGTAAAATTTGAAAACCTTAAACTGAACTAATTGATTTGTAGCTCTATGCTGGTTAGAGGCTATGTTCTGATATAGGAGTGGGAAAAAATATTTAACCTGGTTATGGCTATAAATACTGCATCTCTTCTAAATTAAATCAATTTTCTTGATGAAACTAATTTCTTACCTGAAAGGTATTAAAATAATTTCATTACAAAGAAGCCTTTGGCACAGCTGTGCTCATTCCCCACTAAAGCAGGCCTTTCAATGCCTGTGTCAAACACACGAACTGCTTACACAAACATGGAAAATAAGGGTATTTTGAGAACATCGGGACCTAAGAAATGAACTGACACGGGGTCCATCTGGACTTTTCCAGCTTTTATCAGCATCTTCTTCGTTTCTTCTGAGCACGTGTCTCCTTAAGGCTTTTTCTCCTGCCCCACACGTGCACAGGTGTGAAGGTAAGGGAAGCAGACTAAGACAGCACGGGGGCATCACTTCCGAACCTACCTACTTTTAAAAGGAGACCATAGTGCTGGGAACCTGGAAAACACATTCATAGGCAGCTAGTGGAGGCATACTCGAACAGTTTCTGAGAGTGATTAGTCACTACGTGTGAAAATTGTAAATATGCATGGATTTGTAGACCAGCCTTTCCACTCTAGCAACTAATCTTATATTCATCAGCCCTGAAATGTATACACACAAATACACAACAGACCAGCATTTTACCAAGTCAGATGCTGGGACATAAACCCCCAACTGATCAACAGGAACTAAAATGAGTAATGATATTTTAAGAGGGGGAAAGGTCTCTATAAATAGAACAATATAAAAAAAACTACATTAGTTGGTTATCTTGAAAAAAAAATGACAGTATAGGAAATTTTGGGGTTTTCTCCTTTATAACTGGATTGCTGGTGAATAGTTTTACCATAACGTTTTTTTTTTTTTTTAAACAAGCAGGAAAAAAAATAACATGAATTTCCAACCATGGGCTTAGAGTTTTATTGAATTCAAGTATTTTCTTATAAAATGTGTATGATTTAGATAAATATAATTTTCCAGTGATTATTAAGGTATGTTTTTCTACTTTCAGTTAATAAATATTTCTTTTATGTCAGAGAATTTATTATATTATCTGGCTGAACACTTTTTTTTCTGAATAGTATGTATAAATATATAAATAACCTCCCAATTTAGGATAACCACTATATTTTCTGTGCCCCACCTCATAATTATTACCAAGACCATAAAAACAAAGTTTCAACAGCGAACCGGCTGGTAATTCAAAGAAAAAAGAATGAACATTAAAGCTGTTCTTCACATTAGAATGACATTTTCAACATATCTTATGTTTATTTAATTTAGTTTATAATTTTCTATGAATAGATTCTCCTTTTTCACTAATCCCTGTAAGTATCACTTTTTAATGTAAGGTTTGGATATAATTTTAAAAGGCATTCTGCAACTCTAAAAAAAAAAAAAAAAAATTTGTCTTTTTGAGACAGGGTTTCCCTGAAGCCCCACCTTCCCGGGAACTCACTATACAGCCCAGGCTGGCTTGGAACTCACGGAGATCCGCCTGCCTCTGCCTCCCAGTGCTGGGATTAAAGGCATGTGCCACCATGCCTGGCCAAACTCTAAATTTTTAAGAAGTGTTGTTCCAAAAATTTAACTAAAACTGCATAGGGGCGATTTGCCTGGAGTTCCAGCTACTTGTGAACCTGAGGCAGGTGGGTTTCTTGAGTCCAGGAATTCTGAGCTGTAACTCACTATGACAATAGAGGTCCACACAAGTTTGGCATCATCTGGTGGCCTCCTGGGAAGAGGGGACCACCAGGTTGCCTAAGGAGGACTGAACCAGTCCAAGTCAGAATCAAAATTCACTAACCACTTACCAAAGGAACAACGGGATTTTTCATTCATTTACTGTGTGGTTATTACAGACTTTCCAATTGTATTATCATGTATACATTAAAAGTCCCTTAACATAATGGCAAGGAACAAATTCTCATTACTAATCTAAGTTTCTCCTCGTAACTACAATTGAAATTCTAACTCAAATATTCATAAGGTTGATATTGCCCTAATGATCAGCAAGGATGGATCCCAGAATTGATCAGTATACTCATAGCATAGTGGTCACACTTAATCCAGTCTAAAGCTGGGTCCACCTGTCCCACTCCCTCTGTCCTTTGGTCCCATGTAATTACTACACTCCATCTTGCTGGCCCAGGAAGACACATTATACATAGAGGATTTTCCCTAGCTTTTCTTGAGGGCAGGATCATCAAGGGTGGTAAACTCGTGGGTGCTTCTTCAGATCCCTAGGTAGGAAGGATTTTATGGTTCAATTTTTGTCTCCCAACTAGCTTGTGTTCCATCTAGGGTAGTTGAAAGAATTGTGTGCATGGACGCTGGCAAAACTCCCTTCATTGTCTGGGGAAAAGTAAATTACTGAAGGCCAGTTATTATGATGAACATGATCGTTTATATTATTCACTACTGAGACCTGACCCGCATTTCAAGGAAGCCACCAATAAGCAATTGTTAGGGCAAGACGGTTCACCATGGTCTTCCATCTTTTACAGACATTAATACTACTATACTGTTTTGTGACTGTTTGACATAAATGTTTCTGTCACTAGACTCTGAGCTCCACAATGAAGAACATGATTTGTCAAAGTGCTGAAAATCTGTCAGTGGAGGACTCAGCCACACATGGGACATCTGCAGCTCCCTCTACCCTCTCAAGGCTCAGGGACCATCACAGAAGAGGGGGTGGGAAGATTGTAAGTGGCAGAGGTTGGGGAGGATTGGAGCACAACAGTGTCTTCTAGGCATGACAGGAGCACTGCACTCATGAACTCACAGTAACAGTTACCTACACAGGATAGTTGGTCAAGATTCTAGCATGGCTGTGGCGGGGGGGGGGTCATGAGCCCCCAACCCTAACTAAAGAGCTGTTGACATTTGGTGACTTCTAGGGGTGGGAGGGTCAGTTTTCTTAGGGTGTGGGCCCTAGTTGGTTGACCATGTCCTACACCCACGAGTACATGAGCAGCAGAAACTGGACTCTGTGTTCCGAAACATCAAAAGAAGAGAGGAAGTTGACAGAAGGGGAAGGTGGGGGTGAATCTGGGAGGCAGCTAGAGGAGGAGCGGGGAGGGGGGTGAATATGATCAAAATGCATTGCATGAAACGCTCAAAGAATTAATACACTGTATTTTATGAAATACACAAAATTCAATAAAAACAAACAATAATAATAGGAGGTGTGTTTCAGGATTTTTTTTTTCTATTTCTAACCATTTTAAATCCAATACCTAGGATGATACCATCAAAAAAAATAGAATTTTTAAATGTTTGTTGCTGAGTTACCAAGTTAATGAATGAAGAGCTAAGAAACAGGAAAACCTTAAAAACAAGGACAGCAAGACAAACATGTAAAGAACTCCTAAAGGCGACAACCTGCTCCTCAGCCGCTTGGGCTATTGGAACCATTTCTGCCCTGCTCGTAAGTTTGCTCTGTACCCTGGGACCTGAGTATTGGAGGCAGATGGGCTCAATTAAAGACCAAATCTGAGTTTTACCAGCATGATGGTGATGAAGAGCCATGTGTAGGCACCTGTGCATATGTGCATACATGTCCTGTTTCTAGAAAGCACTACTATTAAAACAAGCTAATTTTCAATAAGATTCAAAGACTTACTAGTACGTAACAGCAAAACATTTTAACTAAGTAAAACAGTAAGTGGCAAAGGCACATGAAAATACAGAGCAACTAAGGGGAACCTGTGTGCAGGGGTGGGATTCATGGTTAATAGCAGGAAGAACAGGAAAGAGTCAATATTGGTTTGAGACAGTTGTGATCTGGAAAATTCCACTCATCACAGAGATGTCAGAAAAGCTTCAGCGTAGCACGGTGTGTTTATCAAATGCTTCTGTTCATACACTCCTATGCTGAACACCAATAATGATTGTTGGCACGACTGTCCATCTTAGATATAGACAAAGTTCAGTCTTTGGCCATAAAATGTAAGGCTTTCAATAGTAAGTTGTTATTGGTATAAATATATTTACATTTTTGCCTTAGTTTTATTAAAACATATCTTAACAATGTTTTCTTATAAAATGTCCTATGAGTTGTCATATCGTATCGATTATTTTTAAAGATCGTTTAGGCTCTTTGCTCATCATTTTTCCTTCTCAAATTATTTACAGGTGCTGATTTTGTGAGAGCATCTGAAGTACAATATTATTTGATTTCCCCACCAGTCACTGTCAATCATAGCAAACCTGATGCTCCAAAGTATTAAAAAAAAAAGTTCTAGAAATAAAATAATTCCAAACCAGTAATTATCTACCTCCCACATTACCTGAAGTAAAAGCATGAGAGTCTCAGAGTCAGGTAAAGAGTCTCATGTTATCAACTTTCTTTCGTTTTTATAATTCTGAAAATTTGGCTCTTTTTGCCTTCGTTCCTCCATATCGAAAACACTGACGAACATTGGCACCTAATCAAGTAATCACCGGAAGATGCTTAGAGCTTCAATACTCTTGGAAGAGGAGTCATATACAGGTGCAAAGTAAGGGAAAAAATGTTAAATGTTTCGTACAAATTGAAGGGGAAAAGAAATCATGAAATTCATGTTGGGCCACGTACACACAGGGAAAGAACAGCTCCACATGCTACCACTGTAGGGAAATGGGTTTGCCTGGGTAAATGCATCACATTGAGCTATTACTGTACAGTTTAAGTTTTTCTAAAAAGCTTTGAGACAGTCTGTAATACATACAAAAATAAAAATGGTAAATGATAAGGGAAGAGATTTATGAAACATCAAACAACAAACAAAACCTAAGAAAGCAGAAATGCATGGTTTCCATCCATCACCTTCAAAAGGGAGCTACGAGCTATAAAAATCACAGTTTTGAAAATAAAAGGTAGCCTGCTTCTGAAGAGTACAGTGAACTACGGACCTGTTCTCAACGACACTGAGCTGCTTGCGGAGGCATCCTGGAAAAGGCACGCTCTGACTAAGAAATCACTGAGTGGCTCTGAGGTGCCTCTGCTGCACTGGCGGCCAGGGACATCAAGCAGAGACTGCGGTTTTCCCTTACAGTTTAGCAAGGGAGATGAACATTCATCAACCAGTCACCCATGGGATGACTATGGAGTCCAGAATGACCTGGTTCTGGTCAAAAAGAACATGGCAAAAGGCAGATCACAACAGCTCACCTTCCTAGAGCCGTTAGGCTAGGTGAAATCTGTCCAATGCCTAAGAGGATGGCCCCCTCAGAGACCAGTCAGGGAGAGAACAGAGTGTCACAATGTCAAGGAACACAGGGAACCGGGGGCTTTGAGGACCAGCAGGAGGGACCAGACACGTTATCAATAAAACCATTTCTCACATAGTCTCTGAAGTTTAGGGTCTGGGAGAAGTCTTTTCTGGGGCTTCTCATTCAAAATAAAGTTTTGTTGAACTTTTCAGGAAAACAAAAAAAGTTTAGAAGGAATTGTGCTAAGCCCCCAACTTCAATGAAGGAAGAAAAGTAAGACAGAACTTTCTAGAAACACAGAGAGGTGGGGGTTGAACAGGAGGCTGGTAAAGAGATACCTGATTTTAGCATAGGATAAATTTGGCCTTCAGGACTGGAGAGATGACTCAAGCCAATGGTTAAAAGTACTGGCTGCTTTTACAGAAGACCCTGATTCAGTTCCAGCATCCACATGGTAGCTAACAACCAGTTTCTTCTCCAGTTCTAGGCGATCTGTCGCCCTCTTCTGGCAGCTACAGGCATTGCATACACATGGTGCACTTATACATGCAGGCAAAATACTCATACATTTAAAATAAAAATAAAATAATTTTTAGACAATTTCCTTTGAAGAGAATATTCTTACCATGACTAGTAGATTCAGAAAGCCAGTATTTCTGAAGTAGACAACTCATTGCCTTCGATCTTTTTTATTTAATTTATCTATTTAATATATAGGTATGCACCTGTGTGAGTTTATGTGTACCATACACATACAGGAGCTCATAGAGGCCAGAGGGCCTCAGATCCCCTGAAATTGGAGTTATACACAATTGTGAGCCACTATGTGGGAGCCGGGAACCAAACCCAGGTCCTCCACAGGAGCATTCTTAACTGCTAAGCCATCTCTCCAGGAGCACTCTTAACTACTGAGCTATCTCTCCAGGCCCTATACAAATAGTTAGATCCACTACTTCACTGGATTGGAAGGAAGATCAAGTTCTTTCTTTCAGACTTATCTAACCTGAGGCACTCTGATTGAATATGCGCCTAATGCAGTCCAACATGAAATCAAGACTTAAAAACTGAGATTTCTGTGCATATGATCTTGTTTATAACTTAATTTCATGGTTTTAGAGAGAAAACTTTGTAGGTACAAGTTTTTATTACATTTGCAAAAGGTTCAATACCCTGTAAGCCATTTTAGACCAGTATTCTGCCTTTTATGGGTCCTTGTCTCTCTCATCTCCTCCTCTCTCCTCTCTCTCTCTCTCTCTCTCTCTCTCTCTCTCTCTCTCTCTCTCTCCTCTTTATTTCTAGCTTCACTGGTGTTACCTTCTAGTGCCTTGAAGAATAATTTGTTCTTGGTGATTGTATGATAACAGAAAGGGGAATGAATGGAATAAAAGTTCTTTCAGTTAAAATGACTGAGGAAAGGTAGTTCCCAGGGAGGGTTGAGAAGCCACAAGGTGGACACCATTGGTGAAACAGGGCCTAGGCCACATCTCCTCAGTAGAGAAGATGCCCTAAGTGGCCTGCACAGACTATCAGTCCCTCCTGCTCATGACATCAGTCAGCTCTCTAGGCTGATCGTAATCTGTACATTCTCACACCTGTTCATCACTCCACATGTTGGAGTCAGTGCTATGTAGATGTTTGGCCCTCATGAAACATTTGAACTGTACAGCCAGAGAGTAAAGCACAAAGACCTCTCATAGGAGAGCCCCTTCTAACCAAGTCCCTTTCCATCCATTCTGTATTCCCTTGTGAAATCACTTGTTCTTGCTTTGATCTGTAATGCTGGTGTAGAACCTTTCCCATTCAGTCCACTGTTGACAAGCAGGATTTACCAACCTAGGGAAGATGAGGTCAAAACAGAAACATGGGTTCAAAAGTTTCATAGGTAGGAGGCAGGTAGGTACGAGCTGGTGATGTAGCTCAGTGGGTGGCGTGCTTACTTAACATGCACGAGACCCAAGGTTTTCATTTCCAGCCCCACATAAACTGTTGGCACATGACGTATACCTACTGTAGGCTGATCGGGGCAGGCCAGGGTGTTGCTGCCCCCTCCCTTCCAAGCCCTCAGACAACAGCCTGTAACTTTCCCCCATCATTACATATGGCCTATTGACAGTTGACGACAACTTTTAGCCATCACCACATATGGCCACTTACAGTTGACAGCTGTCACGCAGGCAAGTTCACATACGTCTTGTGCAGTCACATGGCATCGCAGAAAGAAGGGTGAGATCCAAGGCCAATGCGCCACCAATCAGCCAGCAATGAACACTTCTTGCAGCTACAAGCCACATCCCCAGCCTCGTGAGGGCTCTCTGGAGTACATTCACCCTGCGCAAGTGGCCACTCAAAAGCCCATCCATGAAAATTCAAGGCTCTTTCATTCCCTTCAATACTTTCAAAGCACCTTTGTTCTGCGTTAATACAAAGAACTAGTGATATCTTTTTATTCAAGCCAATTTCCCAGAGAAGGAAGGGGGATGGTATCAAGAAATTTAGACTAGGAAACTCGATCAAGCTCTACGTTTAAATTCAGTGATGGAGAGTTAGGCACCTAATTAAACCAAAACATGTAAACCGTCCAGAAATCTCCCTGAACCGCCTATTTCCAAACACACCTCTTTGCCTCGAAGCATAGTACAAGGTAAGTTGTTACTGTTTTTCTGGGTTAAAGTTTTAATCTATTTCAGGTTTTAAAAAGGAATGTAAGTCATGAGAAAAATGTGCCTCTGGGTTATCTAACTCACAGGCACACTTCCATGCACACAGGTCACCACACATCCATGCATTGTGGACTGTTGTGGTGTTTGTGTTTGTGGAGTCCAAGCAGGTCTTCTGGAAGTGATTTTGCAGGATACAAATCACTTACAGAGAGTGCTAACCTTATTTTCCCAGAGTTAGAGGGGCAGACTTGGGAGCCACACGCTAAACATGTCAAAAGGCTGGTTTTCCACGAATAGCAGCAGGAGTCAAAAATGGCCTGGCAGTTGTTCTCGGAAGAGAGGACCTTCCGGGTCTGCTAAACGGCTCAGGCATTATAGGGTTTTGTTAAAAACCTAAAGGCACGAGCATTTCGTTTGAACTTCTGAGACATCTTAGAAATCAAAAAGCTCAGCTAAGAATAACATGGACAATGGAGTTTTCAAACTCCTATTTTTATTTTGCTTTTAAAATGCGGTGCCTATTAATTGAGGTCAACTCTAAAGGCACAGTGCAAATTCGTTAAGAGTTATCTCTGAAGCCACCTAAATAGGCTTCCAATTCAAAGGCTACATGCCAAGGTCTAGTAAGTCTAATTTAAATCCCCCACCTCTTTGGGCATGGTCAGTAGCTAATTGAAAGGCACTGAACAAAGACAGACTAGAGATTCTAGGTATTGTATTCTGGCTCTCAAAGAAGGTCCTCTTCATAGAGGAAAAACGTCAGACTCTACATCACTTGTGATGTAACTCTTACAGTCCTTTCTAGTTATCCTCAACATCTAAATATTGTTGGAAAAAACAAAATCCACAGCTAAGTCTCCTGAAATCAGCATCTTTATTGCTCTGTATTGGAACATTCCAGAGAGAATTCAACAGTGATTCAACTGAGGTCCACGTACCCTACCAAGACTCATAATTAAACACGCTGTATTTCTGGATAAGGAGCAGGTCTTTTTGGTCAGCGCTATAAACCTGTTATTTAGGGATTGAACTTTCTTTACACTTTATCCACTGCATGTGAAAACCCAGGAAATGGAGACAAAATACGGTCAGAGGTGAGAGGCAGAACTGTGGAAGTTTGGAGGCTGTGGGACTCTAAAGCATTAGCCCCAAGTGCATAGCTTCATCATGCTGAGGGCTTTAAAATTGGAGGCCCAGGACCAAGAGTTCTCCTGTCTTCCCGCCACACCAGTCTGCTCTGAGCAAGTCACAGAGACCAGAATGTCTTCCCCTAAGGTGAGTTCTAGGAAATGGAACTCCTCTGTTGAGGAAGCAGTAAAATCCAGAAGGCCTCTCTCCTTCTTCCTTCTTCTTCCAGAAGGCTCCAGTTTCCAAGGAGGCTCATTCTTGATGGAAACTACACAGAAAACAGACTTGTCCCCCAGGTTCTTTGGGATCTGAAAGCTTTCCTGACATATAAAACTTGGATTTCGTGAACATGTCTCCTCCTATCGGCCTGCCTGTTATAGAACTGACCACTAAGACTCAGAATAGACCAGGAAAAGAATAATTTCTTTCAGCCCTGCATGCCATTCGGTTAATGTTGAGACAATTCTCCAAATTAAATACTTCCTAAGAACACAGCTGCCACTCACAGCCTTGACTCTTCCGATCTCAGTCTGGGGGACTGACAATTAGTGAAAGTTCCAGTTCCCTCACGAGCACCTCTATGCTCTCACAGTCTGAAGTGGATGAACTGTTCAAACACAGGGCAGGAGAGACGCCTGAGTGGTAAAGTGCTTGCTGTGCAAGCATGAAGACCTGACTTTGGATCCCCAGCACCTATATAAAAAGCCAGGTGTGGTGGAACATGCCTGTAAACTCACTGGCCAGCAAGGCTAGCTCAACAGTGAACTCTAGGTTCAGTGAGACACACACATCATATGCACACATATATACATTAAACACATATACATAAATACACATGCATCATGTACATACTACACATATATGCACACATCACACATCATACATATATAAATTTACACACACACATCACATGCACACATATATACATTAAACACATATACATAAATACACATGCATCATGTACATACTACACATATATGCACACATCACACATCATACATATATAAATTTACACACACACATCACATTTGTACACACACTACCCACATCACACATACCACATACATGCACCATACCCACACACGCACCACAGACATGCACAATCACACATAACACATATACACACCACACATGCACACCTAAATACACTATACAACACATATATACACATATCTAACACACATTGTGTACCTACTATACACACATACACATATCACACACATCATGCATATGCACATACAAACTTACATCACACATATCACACACACCAACATATCACTTCTATACACATATACACACTACACACACCACACACATGCATCACAAGCACACACACACCATATACCACACACACCACACACATACATACTACCCAGGCATGCACACACACCGCACACACATAACACACATGCACACATCACACATACACTACACACTCACCACGCACACATCACATAGACACACACCAGACCTACACATATGCACCACACACCACATATGCACCACACACTCACACTACACACACCCCACAGACATACACACATGCCACTCAGAATTAACAATACTCCTCTCTCTTACAACCTCCTCCTCTTCAGTATCGCAAACATGGTTATTAAAAGAAAGTGCTGAAGGCCTCTGGCTGTAGCTCAGTGTTCAGGAGCACTTGTGCCTCTGGCCTGCAAGCCCCTGGGCTGGATCTCAGGTATCACAAAAGAAAAAAACGTGCAGATATTTGCGAACACGCCCACTCACATTTAGCACTTCTGTTTCTTACTTTGTTTTGTAGTTTGTTGTCTTTTGCTTATTTTTCATTTTTAAAATAAGTTCACTAATTCTTTGAGACTGTCACACGTGTAGGTCTTTTGGTCACATTCTCTCCCCTGTGCCTCCCAAGACGCCTCCCAGACTCCGCACCTTCCTACCACTCCTCAATGCTGCGTCTTTTAAAACAACTCACTGGGGTCAATTTGGGCTGCCCATGCACCAGGCCATCCTCTAGAGCATGGCGGGCCTTCCCTTGGCCACACCCTTAAAGAAGCAAACTCTCCCTCCCCTGCAGTCACCAACCAGCCCTTCAGTCCAACCCCTTCCACTCATGACACTCCATTTCTGCTCTGCACATCCCAGCCATTGTCGCCCTTGCCAGTGTCACTGAGGGAACACGCCTGGGCAGTGGACAATGAAGGAGGAAGAGAAAACACCCGCTCTGTGTTCTTAGAAAGCCAACACATTCCTCAGTAAAAAGATGATGGCAATCATACCGAGGAAACTGGCTTTGCAAACATTCCTATCAGCCCTATCAAAAATCAGGTTGGTGATAAAACAAGTTAATTTCCTAAATGCCAGTCTTACAAGACAGGAGCAAACACCTCTGAAATTTTACCTCTGTGCCTAAGCCAAAGCCTCGTGCTGTTACAATTCCCCTTCCCTTCATGTGCCACACTAAGAAAGTGTTTGGTCTCAGAGGTAAGTGATAGCCTTGAGCACATGTAACTTACAATCACTGAATGAAAAGATTCACTGTGGTGAATTAAAATGGAACAATTTCTCCAAAATAAGGGTAAAAGCCAAAAAAAGTTAAGGGAACTAATAGGCAAGCGTTTCATCTAGTTGTGCAGCTAATTTGGGTGTCCTGCGAGCTGCAGCGTGTAAAGACTCCTTTTATTCTTGTATAAAGTCTGCAAGATTTCGGCTTTTGGAACCGAAAGTTCGCTGGGGAGAGGGAGGGTGGATTCTGTATCTGTGCTAAAGAAAAAAACCGAAGAAGAGGAGGAGGGTTGACCATAACCCGAGGCCCTGGCTCCTGCAGAGTCCCTGTTGTCTGAAAGCAAGGTGCTCCACACGATCTAATCATAGCACTAAACCTTGTTACAAGCCCTTTTACAGCTCCAATATCTAGGTTACATGGAAACACGCTGGAGAGCCTCCTTGTACTATGAAATAAATGTCGTTCTGACTGGCATCCTCTCTTCCAGCAAGTAATTTCCCTCTGCTGATAAATCGATACGGCAAAAAAACAAATGAGAGTTCACCATGGACACGGTGTGGATTACATTTTTATTCATTTCAGGGCCCCTGCAGCCAAGTTTTTTAAATCACAGTAGCAGAAAGTGATGCGCTGGAGCTGGGAAATAGGAGAGGGACATGGAGACCCTGAAAGAGAAAGCCAAGATGGAAAGATGGGGACCAGAGAACACAAGAGGGAGAAGGCGGGCTCCCGCGAGAGGGTGCCCAGGGAGAGAGAGATTAATACTGGAATTCCTGTGTGGCTCTTCATAGAAATAGTGGGAGAAGGACCAGCAAGACAGGTTAAGCAGATCAAGGGCTGGCTGCCCAAAGATGACTCCACACAGAAAATTTACTTGCAGCCAAGCCTGATGATCCAACCCAAGTTCAATTCCCCAGGACCCACAGGGTGTAAGGAGACAACTGATTCCCACAGTCTGGCATCGGACCACCACACACTCACGCACACACACACACACACACACACACACACACACACACAAATACAGTTTAAAAAACTAGAAATGGTGATGAAAATATGTGCACAACTTTTTCAAAATTTTGATTGTGCAACATGGCAGATCACTTAAGAGGGATCTAAGGTTTAACTTTCAACCGATTATTGATATCAGCTATAAGATTCATTCATGAAAATCTACTGAGAAAACCTAAGACAGAGCATGATTGACCCTTGTTTATCTCAACAAGACCCCACCAATCGTCTGTGATTTCCACTGCCTTTAGAGTGAAGCATGAAAAGATGAATCAGCGTTCTTAAGACAAAGGGGAAATTCAAAGTCTAAATCTCTTTTAGGACAGCAACAGATTTTACAAACCACCAAAGGCTCGTGTCAAAGACCAGAGATGTGGTTAACATCTTACACTGAAATCTTTATATTTTGTCTTCTCAAGGTAACATAGAAAGTTCTAATGCATAAAACCATGAAAATCCTACCTTTCTTGGGAAAGAACATACTGTAATTTCTGTTATTTACTGTGGTATTTAATTGTTGGTAAGACACACTAATCATAACTAGAATATGGAATCCTATAGCTTTAAGTCTGCAGCAAGTTATTTAACTCCTTGTACCTCAATTTTTTTTAGCTTTAAAATGGGAATGATGGGAACAGTAACCACTGGACTGTCCAAAAAAGTAGAGGAAAAAGTCAGTGAGTCGGTATTGGCTAAGTGCTCGGGACAGTTGGTTGCTCGAGGTGGTTCCAGAGAACTCATCAAAATCAGAGTTAATTATCATCAGAACATTACCTTTTGTTTCCTGGACTACAGTTGTTGGGTGCTGACAACATCTTCTGTTGGGTCCCCACAGGAACGGTGCATACCCAGAATATCCTTCTAGCGCCAAAGCCCTATACTGGACACTGGACTGTGGGTCTCATTTCAACACAAGCTTAAAGCTCTATCCTTTAGTGTGTGTGTGTGTGTGTGTGTGTGTGTGTGTGTGTATGTGTGTGTATGTGTGTGTATATGTGTGTGTATGTGTGTATATGTGTGTGTATGTGTGTATATGTGTGTGTGTATGTGTGTATATGTGTGTATGTGTGTGTGTATGTGTGTATATGTGTGTGTATGTGTGTGTGTATGTGTGTGTGTGTGATTTTGGGGTTTGTTTGTTTGTTGTTTATTTTGAGGAAGACTGACACTATGCTGTCCAGACTGGTTTGCTGCCCCTCACAGCCCAGGCTAGCCTCTGGTTTACAGAGGCCTTGCCTCACTACAGGTGCATGCCACTGCACCAGTTTTAAATTTCTTAACTGTGGTATGCTATCCAGAAGTCCATGCACTCTCTGGCAGTCAGAGAAAATTAGATAATGTATCACTCCATCCAACACACACTTGTACCTTACTCCTTAGACATCTAAAGTTTCCAGACGTGGAGGTGGATGCTCTACCTTATGCTCGGCAGGTGTTTGGATCCATGTCAGCTTGTAACTGTACAGTCACCGCTGATGACACACCAGTGGACCACCCACTGTTCTCCATCAAGACTAGAAGACATCACTGCAGTCCTTAACAAGGACAGTGGACAAAAAGCATCAAGAAAAAAAAGTCAGGCAAAAGGAACAGTGTGGAGCACCTGCCTCACTCTGCTTCTCTTTTCTACTAGTCAACGGCGGGTGAATGCCACAGCCAGTGTCCTCCAAGCTCCCTGTCACCCACAAACCTTGTCTGCGTTTTTCCTAATCTCCCAAAGCAATTTCAATACACTAGACCTACTATTGCCTACATAGAATGAGTAAGCTTTCATACTGTCCCAAGAACGGTTTCAACCCTGAATTGGCCATGCCACCTTTGAGAATTTGTGAGCTAACTCTGGTTAGGAAAACAAACAGCTTTCTGCTTACTGAGCATCGCTGGAAAAGGGCTCAAATGTGGTATTATAGGTGTGTGGTTTTGTTGTGATCTAAGAGCTGAACTATGGCCGGGTCATTTATCTTACCCCAAATCTAAAACAGCACTTGAAGGGCTGTAGGAAAATCGGCAGCTCACAAAGGACGCAAGACAAGAGAGAAGGTAGTTTAAAGGCACATAGTAAGGAGAATGTACAGTGGAGTTGTTTCCAATTAAACCAGCCAGGGAATTAGGGAGGTGGAATGTAATTATCTACCTTGGAGTTTGGCCAGGCTTCTCTACTGTTGGGGGAGGGGGAGGAGGAGGAGGAGGAGAGAGAGAGAGAGAGAGAGAGAGAGAGAGAGAGAGAGAGAGAGAGAGAGGTGATCCTTAATGAACAGAGAGGTAGATCTCAGTTTAACATTCCATCCAAAATGGAGTAAGACTTTTAAGTCCTTCTTTCCCGAAACACAAGTGGCCTTCTCATTTAACATATTCGAAATGGCATGTAAGTCCCATACTTCAATTTAAAATAATTATTTCATAAAACAATGACTTTGCAAATGGACATGCTGGACGAGATGGAGTCCAACAGCTCCAGCAATCAATGCAACAGGCCTGATGCCATGTGGAGTAAATGTGCATCAAATCTGAAGCATTTAAAAATGAAAGTGTGTGTTAAGTCTACATAAACATGTATCTAAAATCGAGCAAATTCAGAGTCTCTCTCTTTGTGTGTGTGAACAAATGCCTCAAAGCAAGGTAGTTCTGCAAGTGAACAAACTCTCCCCCAGTGGGCATGATGTCACCAAAGCAACAGGGTAACAAGGCTGATACCCTTCAAACAAGGGAAGCCCGAGATGCATCTGTGGTGAGTACAAGCAGGCATCGTGCCTTCCTAAGGGGGACACAATGAAGATAGGAGGGGATAAATGCTTGAGAAACATCACAGATCCTATCAGATGCAAAGGCTGATGGGTTAGATGTCTTTTAGCTCAACTTTCATTTAATTTAAGACTTTCTTGACTGTCAGCTGAAGGGCCTGAGGAATTCCTCTAATTTTTTTCTCCTTTCATGACTTGACCATGAAGATGAAATCGGGATGCTTTAATCACCAGGCAGAGCCAGAGCCTTGGCCTTTGATATGGAAATCCCACTTGTACCACCGCCTTTCCCTGGCCCCAGCTTCCAGCTTCCCAGCAGGAATTTTAAGTAGCTTTGTCCAAGCAAGTGACAGTGAGAGTTAGCTGCAGCTAGCTTCCTGGTAAGTTTTAAGTTACACTGTGTGTCCTTCAGCAAAGTGGTAGAGCTGAGAGCAGGAAGTGGGCAGAGAGGAGGATGGGGGGGGGGCAGAGAGACAGGCACCCGGAGGCTCTGAGGATCCACGAGTCCATTAGAGTTGCTGAATTGACACATCCTCCCTATCAGATTCAAGCATGGCCTGGCTACACAAAGCCTCTCACTTTAAACATACACACACAGCACCATCGACGCCTGCCGCCCTGTACAGTCACCGGGTTACTGTCCTCTGCCTCCTGCATGACTCCTGGCTTCTCAATGATTATTAATTGCACTTGTCAACTGTCATTAATTCGTCTTTAGCATCCCTGTCTTTGAGTAATTAGACAGAGCAGCCTCACTGATCTCATTGTTAGAGTTCTCTGAAAGAGCCCACTGGGCTTTTAGGAATACAATAGCATGCTTCTCAGTTAACCCTTTACAGGGGTGAGGGAAAGGAAGGGAAAGGGCTGGCACAGGTTTGGGCCTCTGGGTTCACTGGTGCAAACACATAGATACAGACAGGCAGATACCTTTAAAGTGGAAAACTCAATTTTAAGTGTGCCTTCTTTGAAGACAAGGGCTATTTAAAGTTGACTGAAAAGTCAAAGAATGACCTTAGGAAAAATGTTATTTCCTAATTAGTTTTCCTGGATGTGTCATCATTTTGTTTGTTCTGACACTTTTTATTTGAGAGAAGTCAAAAATTTAAAAAATATTTTCCTATGTTCATGATGTTACATACATGATAAATAAGACTCTGTGTGTGTGTGTGTGTGTGTGTGTGTGTGTGTTCTGCCTATGTCCATGGAAGCCAGGAAAGGGTGTGAGAGTCCCTGGAGCTAGAGCTTCTAGCAGGTGTGCATAGCCCAGCATAGATGCTGGGAACTGAACCAGGTCCTCTCCAAGAACAGCAAGTGCTCTTAACCACTGAGCATCTCTCCAGCCTCAATTGAGAGGACTTTTGTTTGTACTATTGGAGGCCAGAAGACTTTAATTGATTGATTGACTAATTGATTCATCAATTCATTGATTCACTGATTCATTGGTTTTGAGTTTTTTGAGACAGGGTCTCATGTAGCCCAGGCTGGCCTGGAACTCACTATATAGCTGAGGATGATGAGGAACTCCTGATCCTCCTGTCCCTGCCTCCCAAAGTGCTGGAATGGCAGGCATGCATCACCATGCCTGGCTTTTTTTGACTTTATTCTTAAAACCCCTTGCTCTGAGAACCAAGTCATACTCAATATTTGATCCAGAGTCTCTAAAATTTCCCTGAACGTACCTGATGGTGCCAGACAAAGGGAAAGTTATTTGTCATCCTTTGAATGACAGAGAACTTCTGCTTTTAAATACCCTATGAGTCATATTATTATTA
This sequence comes from Nannospalax galili, assembly GCF_000622305.1. Classification (NCBI taxonomy): domain Eukaryota; kingdom Metazoa; phylum Chordata; class Mammalia; order Rodentia; family Spalacidae; genus Nannospalax; species Nannospalax galili. Next base: position 1,104,130 of record NW_008340972.1, on the reverse strand, counting down.
TTCTATCAATACTGACTTATCAAATCAAATTATTATGATGGTCTTACATTTGTGACTTTAAATCCTTAAGCAATAAGAAGTAGGTGAATATGTTAAGAAGGAGAAGGGCTTGGCCATTTTTTAAAATAAAACTACTAATACTGTAAAAAGTGACTTTCTTTATTCAAAAAGCAAACCTCTCCTGTAGCAAAGCTTTTCTAGCTGTTGTGCTAAAAAAAGAAAGAAAGAAAAAGAAAAGAACTTCTTTTAAAGAAAATTAAGGTCTATGGAGTTGTGAAAATAAACGAGAGTAAATCTGATTATTGGGACTCATTAGAGCTATTTTCTATCCTATCTTAGTGGTAAGTTTTTTTTTCCTGCTACTGGGTGAGTGCTTTCTGCAATAACAACATTTATAGAAGTCTAGATATGTGTTCTACGTGCTTTAAATACATTAATTCATTTAATGCTCAAATCTGTGTGAAATAGGTACTATTATCTCAATTTCAGAGATGGGAAAACTGCAAAAAGTAGTTTCAGAAGTTTTCCAAGACAGGCCACACAACAGCAGCCAGGGGCTGCCAAGCCCACACCCCACCCCAACTGCTTTTACTCGGGTATCTGACATACTATCCTGTGCAGGTTTCCATTCTAAACATAATGGAGTGATATTTCTGGTGGTGTTTCTACAGAAAATGGATTAATGCTTCTAAAATCCTTATTATGAAAGTATGTTATACAAGTTTTAGAAGCCAGGAACAGTAATGTATTATGTGCAAGCCCAGCTCTTTAGACGCAGAGGTAGAAAAATCACAACTTCTAAGCCATCTATTATGAGAGCCTGTCTCAAGAAAACGAAGGACTGAACATTGTAGGAACTTGAATGTCAATATATTCAATGTGATAGAATCGCGTATGTGAGTGACGGAATCTGAGGAGGAGGAGGATGGAGACAGCGGGGTGGGGGAAGGGAGATATGGAGGGATCAAGGGAGGGAGGGAAAACATGCATTTGTAAATCTGTGCATTACTCCACCTATCACGGAACACTGGTACTGGGTGTAATTGTTGGTTAAAATTAGTGTGTGTTTCTGTGTGTATGTAGAGAGAGGGAAGAAAAAAATCCCATTCACACTCAGTCACACACTTGGCTATGACATAGTTAGATGTACTGTTTATGAAGGACTTACTGCATACCTACTGTGTATTAGTATTTAACGTACTTCACAAACAGAAAAGTGTTAATTATGCTTTTTTCTTTTTTTAAAAATTTTACAAAAATGTTATTGAGACTTTCGTACATGTATATAAGGTGTTTTGATCAAATCCATGCTCACTCCCTCCCCTCCAACATCCCCCCCTCTGAAGAGGTAATGTTAAAATCTTTTAAGGATTAGATACATGCTCCCAAATACTTTTGACATTTTTGGCCTTTGGAACAGAGTATGTTGCTAACAGGCCCAAGGACATTTTGACTTTTAGCCCAGAAACTGTTTACATTTCATTGAGTGTTTTTACCCTAACTGCCTAGCCAATTCCTACCTCCTATTCTTATCACACCATCCTCTGAAGGGGTTACCCAAATTGCCAATAGGGAATAGGGACACCCACTGTTCTGGCTTCTTCCATGCTGAACAGTGATGCAGGGTGAGACAATTGGAGTACCCCTTCAGTGGGTCTATCTAAAAGACTCCCAAATTGCACAACTTTTGTCTCTAAGGGGAGAAGAAAGTCCTTGAATCATGAATGGGAAATGTGAAGGAGAATTAAGGCATTACAAGTTCTAGACAGGGAACTAGAAAAAAGTCAGAACAGGGCAACTTTCAAATGTTCATATGAGAGTCCACTGGAGTTTCTTGACAAGGGCTTCCAAAAGCATCCCTCTATTGGGTTCCTCCTCATTTTCCTTTTGTCTTCCAAGGCTGGACTAGTTGGCTGGGAAAAGTGGCTGGATACTCAGGTGAGGGTCCAGTGACCCTGCTTGGCCCTCCTTTAATAAATGAGCACAGCCGTCAACAAGCCCAATTGTGACGATGTTTATTGATCAGACTCAGCTGAAGTCATGATGATGGTAATTATTTTATGCGGAAGGGACTGCTGAATAGCATCTTATTAAAAGGACTGGAATTTAAAAGGATTTGGTGCTAGGAGCCACATATGAGGGAGAACATACATCATCTGTTTTTCTAAGTCTGTGTTATATGACTTAGTATAACAGTTTCTAGATCCATCCATTTACCTGCAAATTTCATTATTTCATCTTTCTTTACTGCTGAATAGAACTCCATTGTGTAAATATACCACATTTTTGTTAACCACTCATCAATTGAGGGACACTTAGGTTGCTTCCATCTCTTAGCTATTGTGGAAAGAGCAGCAACAAACATGGTTGTACAAGTGTCTCTACAACAGGATGAGTCCTTTGGGTATAAGCCGAGGAGTGGTATGACCAGGTCATATGGTAGGTTCATTTTTAGTTTTTTAAGAGTTCTCCACACTGTTTTCCATAGAGGCTGCATGAGTTTGCAATCCCACCAGCAGCGAATGAGGATTTCCCTTTCTCCACATCCTCGCCAGTATTTGGTATCATTTGTTCTCTTGATCCTAGCCAGTCTGATTGGGGTAAGGTGATACCTTAGGGTGGTTTTAATTTGCATTTCCCTAATTACTAACGATGCTGTTCCCTAATTATTAGTGATGTTGAACATCTTTTAAGATGTTTCATAGCCATCTTTACTTCTTTTGAGAGCTAGCTATTCAGCTCCTTAAACCACTTTTCAATTGGGTTACTTCTTGTCTTGATTCTATGTTTTGTGAGATCGTTATATATTCTGGATATCAAACCTCTGTCAGATGTGTTGCTGGTGAAGATTTTCTGCCATTCTGTGGGTTTTCTGTTTGATTCCCTGGTTGCCTTCTTTGAGGTACAGAAACTTTTTTGTTTAATGAGGTCCCATTTGTTGATTCTTGACCGTAATTCCTGAGCAACTTCTGTCTGATATAGAAAATCCTTTCCTACACCTATACCCTGTAAGTTACTGCTAATATTTTTTTCTAATAGTTTCAGGATTTCCAGTTTCACATTGAGGTCTTTCATGTATTTGGAATTGACTTTTGTGCAAGGTGAAAGATTGTGCCCAGCACAATCTTGGGCAAAAAGAAGAATGCTGTGGGTGTCAAAATATCAGATCTCAGATTATATTACAGAACTATAGTCATAAAAACAGCGTGGTATGTTCACCAAAATAGACACATAGATCAATGGAACACAAACGAGGACCCAAACATGAGTTCATATTATTTCATCCAGCTGATATTTGACAAAGGTGCTAAGAATACACAATGGAGGAAAAACACCATCTTCAACAAATGGTGTTGGGAAAACTGGATCTCCACCTGCAGAAAAACGAAATTTGACTCTTAATTTACACGAATATAAGGATTCATTTTTCTAATTTTGTGAAGTATGTCATAGGGATTTTGATTGGGATTTCATTGAATCTATATATTGCTTTTGGTAAGATGGTCATTTTAACAATATTAATTCTTCCAATCCATGAACATGGGAGGTCTACTAACTCCCAGCAGCTACCCTGATGGAACCCACCCTCTCAGGCTGTCTGCTAGGATCTCGGCCTTAGCCTACCAAAGCCAGATATGCCCTGGGGCCTTGGGAGGGGCCTCACGAAACTCCAGGTAGGGGGATGGTATGGCACAATTAGGGGAAGCTCACTACCACCTGAAGCAGGATCAGGGGCTGTCAGGCTGTCCCCTGGGTTCTCAGGCCCTCTGGTAGTTGAAGGCCAGAGGGAGGCCAGAACCTGGCACTCTCTGGCGGTCTCTAAATTATGCTTCTTAACTAAAGGGAGTTTTCGTAGTTGCTGGAGACAGAATTTTGAGAACCACACAACATACTACAGAGTGCTAAATGAAACACAATCAACAAACTAGATCAAATGAAATGGCCAAGATCAATGAGAAGTAATACAAGGGAGAAAATTGACTCACTACAAAGAAAAACCTCCTAAATATTCAAGGTATACAACAATGGATGGGCCAGCTTTCTAACTGATGGCTGTCCTCTGTTAAAAATGCCCAGGTTTGGAGCTGGAGAGATGGCTCAGCAGTTAAGAGCACTGACTGCTCTTGCAGAGGACCTGGGTATGGTTCCCAGCTCCTACATGGCAGCTAACAACTGTCCCAGTTCCAGGGAATCTGACGCCCTCTTCTGATCTCCACAGGCACTACACGTACATGGTATACTTAGAAACACGCAGGCAAAGCAATCATACACATAAAATTAAAAAAAATATTTTAAATGTCCCAATTGGGTGATGATCCATAAAGACTAAAATAAAAGCATTTTTGCAGCGAGTGGAAAGTTGAACTAACCTAACTACCACCAAGTGTCATCTTGCACCTGCAAGATTTCATAATTTCTATAATATAAAATCTGAGCAAGAGAGGGAGACATTGTGGTTGTTCTTCCTAAAGAATCTTGAAGAAATCTGAGTTTATTTTGATTGTGAAAGAACTGGGAATTAACAAGTGTTGGGAGTGGAGAATATTAAGTTTAAATAGAATTACTGGTCCCAAAACAGAACACATCAATCAAAAAGAAAGACTTTGGGAGCAGATAAGCTAAGGATGCCTATCTCCTTGACACACATGAAATGCAGGGGACCAGGAACGGGTAGTGATGGTGTGAGGAGAGGGAAGGAGGGAGGGCGTAAATAAACACCATATCGGAGAAACACAGAGTAGAGTCATCTCCAGAAGGGCACGGTAGAAGCCCTCTTTGATTTGATGGTGAGACACTTGAGGAGAGAAAAGTGAATCCAGACAGCTCGCGTTTCATGTACAGGAACGCAAGACTTAGTCTCACCGTAAGACTTTAGGTTCATTCATTGACCTTGGGTATCACCCCCACAGCACTGTGAGCCATGGAAACATTTATCAGTGTGCCCAGCACACACACAGTGCTCAGTAATCGTGAAATGTGCTTGTCATTACAAAGTAACCATAGCTGACCAGTGCATTTCACTGACGTCTAGTCGGGTTAAACATGATGGTTGAGTGTATAAGAGATGACTTAGAGTACTAAGTGTTTCTAAAAGAGCTTCTTTAAAATGGAATGGAGAGGCCCTGGAATGGTGATTTTCCTCCTGTGGTTTAAACAATTTATAAAAATAAAATGAGAGGAATTCTATCGCAATTTTGAAAAGTTTCCGCATGAAACGGGAAGTTGGCACATATGTCCCTTAACACTTTTTTCGCTGTAAAGTGCTAAAACTCTGATGATCAGTAAGTAACAGTACTGGAGAGTCTGAGGCAGGAGGGTGGTGAGATCTAGACCAATGTGCACCGTGCAGAAAACCTATCCCCAAAAACCCAAACCAGACCAAACCCACAATGACCACCGCCCCTGCAGAAAGAACACAGTAAATCTACAAAGCTGGTAAGAAAGAGCGTATTTTTAGCCTTTGTGGAAAATTATATTTAGGTAATTTATATTTAAATAATTTTATTTAAAGTTGATGGAACAGTATACCATTACAGAGATGAAGATTGTGATTGTGGCTCTTATTTCCTTTTGCATAAACTGTGGCATTGCACCGTAATTGTTCCATTTGTTTCGTCAACTGTAAAATCCAGAAAATAATACATCACGGGTTTGAGAGTTGAATGAGGTAATGCATGTGAAGTACTTATAAAATGATTAGGAATGTTCAATATTCTCTCAAAATACCTTGCCACTGAGGGATTAAAAACGCACGAGAAAGAAGAAACACTGAAGTTTAGAGGCAAATAACCCTTGTGTGCCTAAAGCAAGAAAATATTTTAAACTCGATTTTCACACCACTCACTCTTTGCAGCATTTCAATCAATGTGACTAAAATTTCCATCAGTAATGTTATCTGATGGATGTCACTCGAGCAGTTTTGAAGCCCGTGAGCCATTAAGGGTCTGCAGTGAAGAATCACTCCAGTGAATCCATATGACTCAGACCTACCGTCGCTGCCCACACCCACTTCATTAAAAGCACTTACACGGTTTCTACTGACAAACTGACATTATGTTTTATTTTTGGTTTCTTGAATTCCAAAATCTAACCCTTATTCCTGTGCAAAGTCCAAACACACCACACACTTGAGAAATCACTGTGTCTGTACGTACGCCGTACCGTGTGCTGAGCACTGACACCTCTCATTTGCTGATTAAAAAAAAAAACAAAACTGATGGCACCACGATTTACCAAACTGGACAAACTCATGTGGAAACTCCTCAGGTTAACTTTAATGACATGAAATTTAAGGACTCGTGTATCACTACTGGGTTAAAACATTCTCAATCCAATTGGACTCTATGGGTCTTTTCAGTGTCTGTACAAGTCCATGACGTCTTAATTCTATCACCACCAAGCCTCACGCCCCAACCTAAACGTTGTTGGCTCAGCTCCATGTTTTTGGATTCCTACATCTTGAGCCATCCCCTCCTCTGCTGCATCTTGTATTCTTACAATATAACAGAGCATTGACCAAAAGCGCCTGAAATATGAACAGGGGGAAGGGAAGGGACGTGACGTGACGGCAGCTTAGTCGTTAGCGTTTGCATCTTGGGCTATGGCTATAGAGATTTTCAATTTGACACTGAGCTTTCTAACCGAAGGGATACTGATTAGTCCTGCGATTCACAGGCATGAGTAGGTAAAGATAGGCCAACTGCTCAGGGGAGGCATAATTATTAAGGAGAGTGAGAGATGTCTCTAAAGTGGTCCTTTAGACTGAGACTGTAGGCTTTCAAGATACACTAGTGCGGCCCAATTATTTGCAAGCATCTGAGTCTTTCAAAACAGTCTTCAAACAAAGGGAAATGACAGAGCAGTAAAGCAAGGGATTAAGTTCTACCCACTTGGGGTCATTAAAGACATCTGGACATACCTCTTTGCATCTCTGCCTTAGTTCAGGAGAGTCCCAAACATCTCAAAAGAATGGCTCATCCCTGACACCATGGTCCCCAAATGCTATTTGTCATACTGGATTTCCCCTGGACTTCATGGGGTAATAAACTTGAAATCATAGCCTCTGAAAGAGAGGCATTCAAACGCAGAACATGACCAAGAAGTAAATGAAATGTCCAAGGTTCAGCTAGCAGCAATAGCAGCGAAGGTGGGGCAGGGGGCAACTTGAGACGATGGTAGGCCCCGGAGGGCAACTTCCTACGAAGGCCTTGGAAGTGAGCTCTTGACCTGGCTTTCTGCTTTTCCTGGTGACTGATGTGCTTCTGTCCCCCTATCCCCACTGACTGATTCTATAGCATGTTTAGGAAAATAAAATCACATTTTACTTATTGTGTCTTATGCCATAATCGGCAATTAATGAGCTCATGGTGTCACAATGATCCACAAAAATGTCTGTTTCCTTCTTTCCAGCTGGACTCTGGACAACTTTGACCCAAACTTTGGTGTACACAGAGCTAGATGCACCTGAATCCCCACACTAGAAACGCAACACTGTCTCTGAATTGTCTATAAATGACTGGGGAGATGAACCAATACAGAATGCGTTGAACTTTGTTCTTGCACATTTTGAATACCAGGTCATGGAGAATCAAAATAAGTGGTTAAGATGAGAAGACAGACCAAGACCTGATTCCAGCTTCATTTCTGCACCCATGACAGATACCCTGACACGATGCCACATGAGGAAAGGGCTTATTTGACTTATAACTGAAAGTTGGAGTCCATCGCCTGGAACTCAGGGTGGGAACAGGAAGCATCACGTCCACAATGAAGGGCACAGAGAGGCAAACGCAGAGCCCGCTCACTGTCACCTAGCCTATCCTGTTCTACGCAGTTCAGGGACACTGCCTGGGGGCCGGTGCTGTTCAGCCTCCCCTTGTCTCTGTACATGAATTAGCAATCTAGACAGTCCCCCACAGACACACCACAGAACAAGCCAATACAGAAAACTGTTCAATGAGATTCTCTTCCTGACATTAAAAACGAACCATCACAGCCCATTAAGGAACAGCACTGCGCTGTCACTTGGTGAATTTTTAACTAAGACAAACTTGCAAAGCAACATGATGTGTAGACCTTTGTAGTCGGGCAGGACTACCACCAGAAATGAAAACTTCCTCATAGAAATGATAACTCAGGAACTGGAGGGGATGGCTCAGCAGTTAAAAGCGGGTGTGTACTTGGGTACTGCTCTCCCAGAGGAACCGAGTTCACCTCCCAGCATACACCATCAGCAGGCACGTGTGTACACACACACACACACACACACACACACACACCTCTGTAACTCCAGATCCAGAGACTCTGATGCCCTCTTGCGTCCACAGCACCACATGGAGCACACGCAGACACATACACATAAAATAAATTATAAGCCAGATCTCACCTCTGGTCTCATGCCTACATAGCATTGCTTTCTAATAGCTACACAGTCTTGAATCTTGAAATTTTAGATCCTGATTCCAGGAGTTACTAGGTTGTAAAAGGCTTCTGGGTAGACGACGTTACTCTACAAACTTTTTCCATCACAAATAGCAGCTCGATTATTTCTGTCTGACCAATAGTCTCAAGGCCTGATTTTTAACGTAATTTAGGTTTTAACAGGCGTACTTCTTACTTCTCAGAAAAAAAAAAGTACTCAGAAAAAAACAGTACTAAGAAACAACAACAGAACTCAGAAACAACAGTACTCAGAAACAACAGTACTCAGAAACAACAGAAGGGACAGCTGAGGAGGTGAAGGTAACAAACAAACGGTTTCTTTTTCTGTGTTGTGCGTGTGCGTGTGCGTGTGTGTGTGTGTGTGTGTGTGTGTGTGTGCCAGTGCCACATGTGTGCCGGTGTTCCCATCAGTCAGAAAAGGCCATCAGATCCTCTGTAGCTGGAGTTACAGGTGGCTGTGAGCCACCTGACCTGGGTCCTGGGAACCAAACTTGGGTCTTCTGGAATAGCACAAAATGCTCTTAACCACTGAGCCATCTCTCCAACCTCTGAATTTTTTGTAATGAAGACGTGTGCTGTGCATTGTGGTTCATGCCTTCAATCCCAGCACTCTGGAGGCAGAAGCAGGTAGATCTCTATGGGATCGAGGCCAGCCTGCTCTACATATTGAGTTCTAGGCCAGCTGAGGCTACAAGGAGACTCTGTCTCAAAAAAACTGAAATAAATAAATTTTCTCTTAGTTTAACCAATTCCTCTTTTATATTTATTATTTTATGTGTATGATTACATTGCCTGTATGTAAGTGCACCTGTGTCCTGCAGTGTCCCATGGAAGCCAGAGAGGGTGTCAGATTGTCTGGAACTAGAATTACAGATGGTTGCTAGCTGCCATGTGGGTGCTGGGAATTGACCCGAGTCCTCTGCAAGAGCAGTCAGTGCTTATAAGCACTGAGCCATCTCTCCAGACCCTAGCTAACTCAAGTTCAGTTTATCCTATTCATCTGTATTAGTGTTAAACAGATACTTTTTATTTGTTACTTCCATTGTTTGAATTTATATTCATATCTATGCATATATTTATTTCTGTCGCATCTCACGTGTGTGGTGGGGTGTGCAGCACAGTACACATGTGGAGCTTAGAAGAAGGCTTCCACAACTCAGTCCTCTCCTTCCACCATGTAGTTTCCAGGGGTGGAACTCAGGTCACCAGGCTTGGCAGCAAGCACCTCGACACACTCAGTCATCTCTCTGGCCCTTTTTAAGGGACTATCTAAGGCTAATCCATTGCTGACTTCTTTTATTTCTGTGAGTTTTGCTCTTTTCCAAGATAACTAGTTATTATATGAAATATTTTAAAATAGTTCATTTATTATTTTTATTTTGAGGGTATGAGTGTATTGCCTGCTTGAATGTAAGTACGCCCATGTCATTTGATGCTCTTGGAAGTCAGAGGACAACGATGTCGGATTCCCTGGCACTGGAGTTACAGACAGTTGTTAGCTGCCATGTGAGTGCTGGGAACTGAACCTGGGTCCTCTGCAAGTACAGCCAGTGCTTTTAACCACTGAACCATCTCTCCAGCCCCTACATGAAATCCTTTTAAAATATTTTATTCATTATTTGTATTTTATGTATATGAGGGTATTGCCTGCATGTGTGCAAGTGCATCTGTGCCATGCAGTATTCACAGAAGTCAGAAGAGGATGGTTGTTAGCCACCATATTAGGGTCAAGAAGTGAATATGGGTCCACTGCAAGAGGAACCAGTGCTCTTAACTGCTGGGCCATCTCTCTAGGCTAATAGAGAATCCATCTTTTAGAATACACTGCTGCTATTGAAAAATTATCTCTATTCCTAAATTTAAAATATTTACCTAGGAATTTTAGTATCAGTGAAACAGCTGTAGCAAGCACACGTATTGAATGGTTGATCTCAGGCTTGGGGTTTGCTTTGGAAGGTAGCTGGAACTTTGGAAGGCAAGGTCAACAGGGAACAAGGGTTCCATGGGGACATAACTTGGGAAGGTCTGCCTGGCTCCTGGTCCTTTCCTCACTGTATTCTGGCCACCAGGAGGTGAAGACTTTCTGCCACAGAGTGCAAACCCATAATGTTCTGCCTCACCAGAGACCCAGATACTTGGGACCAAGTGAGTACGGTGAGGCAGAATCAACCCTTCCTGCCTTAAATAATTTGCCAGGTATGTGGAACTGGAGCTACAGGTGGTTGTGAGCTGCCATGTGGGTGCTGGGAACTGAACTCAGGTCCTATGCAAGAGCAGCCAGTGCTCTTAACTATTGAGCCATCTCTCCAGCCTGGGAAGAAAAAAATAGTTTTAATGTGGGCTAATCCCAAGGTCTAGGTAAAGCTTTCCAGAATTTTCCAGGTGCTCTTGCAGTACTAGTATTCAGAATACACATATGTTTTGTGTGTATGTGTGTTTACATGCCTCATGCTTATTCACTTAACACTTCTGGACTATTTCCTGTGATCTATGTTCTAATCCCCATGTTATTACAATGTGTGGGGGGGTGCACATACAAGCACAGGCCCCTAGGAGAGCCTGTGGAAGCTGGAGGTTGTCTGCTCTCTTCCTCAAACACTCGCCACCTAATTTCCTGAAACAGGGTTTTCACTCGACTTGGAGCTGGCTGAGTCTGAGGGACTGGCTGGCCAATGAGCCCCAGGAACCCACTTTCTCCACTCCCGGTGCTGGGATGACAGGTGTGTACCACCATGCCATGTATGTAGGTGCTAGGGATCTAAGCTCCGGTCCTCATACTTGCACAGCAAGCATTTTACCCACTGAGACACCTCCCGGATCCTTACAACATCATTTTTAAATGAGATTCATAAGTAGTTCTTCCTTACAGCCATAAACATAGCTTTAAGCATATGTTCATTTTATTACTATTTAATACTGAGCCAAGTATTTATTACGTATTGTAGTTTTTTAAAGTACATCATACTTACTGAGGTTGAATATTTTTAAATATTTGTTAAACATTAATAAAGATGTATGTGCTGTATCCAACTAGCATATAAAATCGATTTATTCACGTATTGGGCAGATATGCAGAGGCATCAACAGGAATGTGTGCAAACTCTGGTGAGATCTCACAGCTGACACCACAGCCACAGCCACAGCCAAGTGGTGGACCTTGTCTCACCCTGTCTTTCCACCATCATGGATTGTGGCCAATCCTTGCCAATGTGCTAAATGCTCCTTCATCTCAAACTGACTCTGCAGGACTTGATTACTTCTAAAACCCAAACATTTTCTACTTATTCCTTATCTGACTTCCTCCTCTTGTTCACAGAGCATTTATACCATCCGTCTACCTTACTATTAGTTTACAATCAGTTTAAATCATATTTTAATTGCACATGAACAGATAAAATTGCCAACAGTTGAAGAATTTTACTAAAAACAGCATTTAGGTGCTTGACATAGCTCAGTGGGTAAAGTGCTTGTTGCAAAAGCCTGAGTTTGGATCTGCAATACCTGGGTAAAAGTAGGGCATGATGGCAGTCTTTAACTCAAGTGCTGGGAAGGGCAAGGGAGAGACACATGGATCCCAGGGGTTCACTGGCCAGTCAGCTCAGCTAGCAGAAGCTGCCAGATCCAAAGTCTGTGTGTATCTGTGTGTCTGTGTTTGTGTGCCCGCGTGTGCACACACGCGCGCACGCACTGATAAAATTCCTCTTAGTTCCTCATTGGTCAGCTCCATTTTTAAGAGGCAGAGAAAAGGCTTTTACATTTACGTCATCAAAGGTATCAGAAATCTTCTTTAGATGAGTGCCTTTGATGTAGGCTGTAAAGGAACTTCCTCTCCCATGACCCATGTATCCTCATCACACTAACTCTTAGGGCACGCTTTCTTTTGTTAAGAATCTACTAAACATTTAGCACTTCCAGATTTATATAGGTGATGATAAAGACATTTAACTTATTAGAAATGATTAGAAAATTGCCTTCAAATTATTCCTTTCATACACCATAGAAATACCAAAATGATACCCATATCTAGCAAATTTAGCATAAGATGGGGGTTAAATATAAACTAAACTTAATGTCTATCATATCACATCATTTGTATTAATGACTTATATAAGTTGTTTTCCACAAACTAAAAGATGCATGGCTTGAGCAGAGTTAAGAAAATTAAAAAAAAAACGGGCTGGAGAGGTAGTTTGGTAAAGTGCTTGCCTTGAAACATAGGACCTGAGTTCAATCCCCTAAAATCTGAATTTACAAAACCAGGCTACAGTAATAACTGGACTGGCATGATATGCCCACTGGTGTAACAGTGGCATGGATGTTATGGGAGTAACCAACCATTTTCTGATTGGATTTAATGATCCACTTACAAGATGGAGCCCATATCTGATACCAATATCAGGCTTAGGAGCCTGTGGCTAGAGTGGTCACAGGGCACGGAAAAGAGCCTGCTTTCATTATTCTGATAAATGAACACAGTATTAAACCAATTTTGGATGACTGTCAACCAATTTTAATGCATCTGTCAACTCTCAACAGAGAAGCTTTCCCTTGTAGTAAATGGTGATTAACACAAAGACCCACAACTGACCAACACGCAGAGAATAAGAGACTGCAGATGTCTATCCCTAAATAAGACACTTCTAGCAAACGTCTGCCTCCTAAGACTCAGAGGTCACTGCGGAAGATGGGAGGAAAGATTGTAAGAGCCCGAAGTGGTGGATGACCACAGGGAAACATAGTCCTCCGGGCAGCTGGAAAGTTGCTCATACAACTCACAGAAAGAATGACGGCATGTGCAAGCCCCATACAAGATCAAGCCAGACAAAATCCTTGCATAAAGTGGGGATATGGGTAAAAATCCAAACTGTAGCTGAGGAGCTACTGGCAACTGAAAGCTGCTGGGGGAGTCAGTTTGCTTTAAGGCTGTGACACCAGGTAGGATGACCAGGATCCAGTGAATGGATCCTCACTGAAGGACATGAGGGACTCAGGTTTGACTCCATAGGCCTTAAGATGTATATGATAGAGTACATGAAATCAGTCATGGGGACTGATGGCATGGTGGCTCACGACTGTAACCTTAGAGATGGAGAGGCTGAGATGAGCAGATCCTTGGGGCTCTCCAATAGCCGCCTACCTTAGTTGGCAAGTTCCAGGCCAGGGAATAGCTCTGTGTCAAAAAAGATAGGTGAGGAAATACATGAACAACACCGATGCTTGATTTCAGGTCTCAGCGTGCTCTCTCTCTCTCTCTCTCTCTCTCTCTCTCTCTCTCTCTCTCTCTCATCTCTCTCACCAAAGGGGGGAAAAAACATTCTGGTTCATACTTCCTTAAAACCTAGGTATTAATGAGGCCCCATAGCTAAACTTCACTACATTATGCAAAACTATTCTCATTTACAGAGTGAGACTGTGCAGTTTCTTCCACTGAGCAGACACGTAACTAGGTTTGGTTTAGTCCAACTTTGCAGAAAGTTCTGTCACAGGTTAGGATCACTTTGCTGTTAATTACTGTTCTAAAGAAAGATACAAAACCAACCAATAGCCCACTGACGGAAAGACTTCTGGCCAGTGGTTCATGCATAATTTTATTTGAAGGAAAATGCCTCTTAATTATAAATAATGGCTGAACAAGAGAGCAGCACTTAAGTAGTTGTTATTAAATTACTAAGGCTCACTTTGTCATTGGACTTTTTAAAAGTATTAAACTAATTTTCCTGTAACTTCTGAGTGACTCTATTTTCCAATCAATGAAGGAACTGGAGACCATGGTCAAAGAACTTTATGTAGACTTATTTTCTGCCGGGGTAGTAAATGCCTCTGGGTTCCATAATTCAAATGTACTTGTAAAACTCCCCCAGTGAAAGTACAGACATGTCTACTTAAAGCACCCAGAAAAGAAGGCTCACGATTTTAAGTTAATCTGTTCAGATGTATATTGAATATTTTTATGTGAGGCATGAAGAGAAACTACCATCATCAGACATGCAAATAATTTTGTGTGGGAAAAAATGATCTTGAGGGTTACATTTTAACATTCTTTTCACATGCTTTGCCTGGTATTTTTATTGATGATGTTTCTTCTGTTTATAGATAAGATTACACTGAGAGTCAAAACAAGTATTCAAGAGAATCGGCCGGGGCGGGGGGCAGGAAAAGATAATCTGCTATGATTTATGAAAGTTCTGAAAAAATGACCAGTAGAGATGAAAAACAGAAATGTTAGGCAACACAGAAAATACCACACAGGTTACTACTTAAGATACGAAACCCAGATGCTTGTCTGTGGCTTCAGGAATCAGTTGTATTGCGTATTTCCAAAGGCCCGTGGGAGGCGTGTCAGGCAAGGCAGTGAGCTGCACAGGTATGCGCACCAGAAGACTGGACGTGAACAGCCAAAATGGGGACTTCTTTCCTCTTTATTTTCAAGCCATGACTAAGGTTTTGATTTCAGGTCATCCGATACAGCCAGGATCTTTCAATCTTGTTAACTGTTATGTGTTCGTGGTACGCACCTTTCTCTACAGGTGGAAGACCTTTCTAGATGAACTTAAGTCATATCTGGTATTTTGTCTGAGTGGTTTTTTTTAAAGTGCCACCTACACTCACATGTAAAAGTGTTACTGCTCAGAGTTTTCATTAATGTTGCACAATTTACATGATAGATTTGTCAACAAAGTGGTTCATTCTCAAAGGCCGTTGAACCCTGCGGGGATAAATGCCTTAAAAATTGTATATTGCAGGATAATCTTTAATTATACAGAACTCACTTGACAATTACAGTATATTGGGATTATTTTCCTTTTTCAAGCAATAAAGCATTTTAGGGTAACTGGAGGGAGGGGAAGTGACTGAATTCGATACACACTTAAACCAAAGAGCTTGCTTATTCGCAAATAAAAGGGAAAGGTGACCAAAGGCATGCAGAAATAAGCACTTTAGAATCACAACTTATTAACTGGCTACATGGTTCAAACAAATAGCTATAAATGCAGCGACTGTTGAAGGAATGCTAGCTCAGGAGGAGATAGGAAAAATAAAACCAGCCAGTGGTATAACCAGTCACCGTCCTCAGTACCCCTCCGTAAAAATCTGAGTTTGAAGTACGTGTGTAAAGTTTAATTTTCCCGTTGTATTTGTAGAAACCTCAGCAGATAGGCTGGTTGCAGGTAAGCATTTTTCTGAATGTTGGAAAGGTTGTTTAACATGATGCATTTTAAACATGAATAATAAAATATCCCTATTTTTATACTTCTCAAATGATTTCACTCTTAGCCAATCTCAGGGCAGTGCTTAACAGCTTTGATCACACCGCCTTGAAAAATGACGACTGGTAAGAAGACTTACTTTCCTCTTACGGTGCCTTGTTTCCAATGTACACAATTTTTACAAGTGTGTTACTATTTAACCTAATTTAGAAAGCTACATCAGATCAATTTTCAAAATTTGCGACACACATCTCCCTGCTACAGTATCTCACGCAGCTAGGCAAATAAATAAACCAACATTCACTCACCCATTTCAGTGGTTGCTTACTATGAAACATATGTATGGTGTTTTTAAAATTTATCATTTATTTTTTATTTTTACGTGTATTAGTGTTTTGCATGAATGTATGTAAGGTCACCTGTGCTGTGCAATGCCCACAGAGGACAGAAGAAGGCATTAGATCCCCTGGAACTGGAGTTACAGAGAGTTGTTAGTTGCTATGTGGGTGCTGGGCTGGGTTCTCTGCAAGAGTAGCCAGTGCTCTTAACCACTGAGCCATCTCTCCAGTCCCACATATACTTTAACAAATGTGGATAGAACATACTTCTCCCTGATCTCACTGGTACTCTCCTTGAGACACACACACCCACACCCATATCTCCCTCTGCACCGCCCCCCACAAACTCAGCCTCTGTTTCAGACTTAACAATCACTTCCTAACATTCATAATCGTTGTTCTTTGATTTTCTTTATATTTATACCATCTACAGCACATCCTTACACAATACGCTTTAGTTTGCCCAGGGTCATCTTGCAGACATTCTGATGTATCCTGCTTTATTCTTTCTTACTCCCTAACTAACATGAGTTATAACAGAGACGTCTCATTTCATCCGATGACGTCTATGATTTTCTATCTCAATGGCAATCATCAGCACTTACTTAGCAAATACAAATATTTCTCATGTGTACATTCTTCTCTTAAAAAGACCAATTGGGGGTTACAGAGACAGACAGCTCCATGGTTAAAAGCACTTACTGCTCTTCCAGAGGGCTCAAGTTCAGTTCCCAGCCCCCATGTCAGGTGGTTCATAATTGCCTGTAACTCTAAGTCCAGGGAGTCTGATGCTTAATTCTGGACTCCATGAGCACCTGCAAGCACAAATGTGTACATACATGTACACACACATACACAAATTATAAAAATAAACAATTATAAATAATTTTTAAAAGTGTGTCTGTCTGTGTGCGCACTTGCATGTGCCTATGTGTAAGTGAGCTGGGTGTCCATGGGACCAGAAGAAGGCATCAGATCCCATGGAGCTAGAGTTACAGGTAGTTGTTAGCCACCTCATGTGGGTGCTGGGAACTGAACCCAGGTTCTCTGGAAGCACAGCAAGTGCTCTTTTCCAGTGAGCCATCTCTCCGGCCCCTCCCACATGTACATTCTTACATAAGTCTCCTGTTACACCAATGCAGGGTCTCTCTCAGAAACCTCTCAGAATTTCTGGAACAGGAACTCAGACATTCAACTTTACTGGACTCTACATCCAAATACAGTGACAAGCTCTGCCTTAGAGCCACAGTCTGCCCACAGCCTTGGCCAGTGCCCAGGGTTTCAGGGCATTTCGTTTTTTATGTTTTGAACAATGCAGTGGAAACTCAGAGCTTTCTCTGTACTGACCACTACTGAGATTAAGTAATTTTTGCTATTTTTCTTTTGTGTGTGTATGTGTGTGGTGTGTGTGTGCATGCCTATGTTTCTGCATGTGTGTAGGTACGAGTGCGCCTGCATGTAGTGCTCCAAAGAGGATGTCTGTGCTCTCTCCTTATTGATTGAGGCAGAGTCACCTGTAGAACCCTGACCTCCCTGGATCCCATGTCTCCCCCTCTAGGGCACTGGGATTACAGCAGCCCCATGCCTGCCTGGCTTCTACACAGGTTCTGGGAATCTGAACTCAGGACCTCACACTTGCAAGGCAATGGAGGAATCTTCCCAGCTCCAAAGGACTTTTTTGTATGTTGAAAGTTCAGGTATTATTGGCCATTTGGATTTATTTTCTTGCCTGTCTATTGGATTGTATGAAGTCTAGATATTGGAGTTAGAGTTTTTAAATTATAGTCTGGACACAAATTTAGTCTGGCATCCCTTGGCCCCTCCTTTGATAGTCTGTATGATGCTTTCTCTGAAACAAACAAAAAATAATGTGTAATTCTCAGCTTTAGGAATTTTTTTCTGCCTTGGGTTCTATCCCTAGGGTATTCTCTTACAGCCTGGTATAGAAGATTGACTTCTTGAGCTCTCATACTTCGGTATTGACCAACTAAAATTTATTTAAGAGGCGAGTATCATCACCGAGTTGCCCAAACTGGCCCAAAAATCTTGGGCTCAAGAGATTCTTCTAACTCAGCCTATTATAGGGCAAGACATTGCTCTCGGGGAATAAAATTGATTTTTGTGTATGGTAGAAGCAGTTTCATTTCTTAAAAACAGACCTGCACGTTTCACCAGAAGCATATGCTTCAAAACTGCTTGTTCCTCTGTCCACGTTACGCTAATTTTGTTTCATTTTGAATTGCATGTTTGCAAATTTCATATATCTTATCATATTTAGACCCCTTCTCCTGTCTGCATCCCCCCTTAAGTACCCTGCGTCCAATTTCATGTACTCTGTCACACCTATCAAGTCAATTTGGTGCCCCTTGCCATAGGTCCATCCATTGGAGCCTGGTTAACCTACCCAGCATCACAGACTTAAAGAAAACTGATTTTCCTCTTCCACCTGCCACCAGTCACCAATAGTTCCTCAGTAAGTTGGGGTTTCCTACCCACTTCCCAATTCTATGCTGGGATTCTGTCTGGCTTGAACCGGCATAGGTCTTGTGCACGCTGTCACCACTGCTGAGTTCATATGAGCAACTGTTCAGCTGTCTGGAAAACTGCTTCCTTGTGGTCATCCACCCCAGGCTTGTTTCTTTTAACGCATTGAAATATCGCCCTTATTCTAACGGTTTTATATTTGCAAATGCCTGTTGCTGAGCAGATTGCTTACTAGTCACACTTTCCACACTTTCTCATATCTCTGTGTGTGTGTGTGTGTGTGTGTGTGTGTGTGTGTGTGTTCTTTAATCAGTCTCCATTTTTTTTGAGATAGGGCCTCCCATGGCTAGCCTAGAACTAGCTATGCAGATCAGGCCTGTGTGTGTGTGTGTGTGTGTGTGTGTTCTTTAATCAGTCTCCATTTTTTTTTGAGATAGGGTCTCCCATGGCTAGCCTAGAACTAGCTATGCAGATCAGGCTGGCCTTGAACTCACAGAGATCCACGTGTCTGTGCCTCCTGAGTGCTGGGATTGAAGGTGTACACTATCACATCTGTCTCCATTTTACACTGAGTTGCTGTTACAGCTGAGCTGGCTATCCAGTGTGCCCTGGGATCATTCTATTCTGTATCTCCAGCCCTGGGATTTCAGGTGTACCCTGTTGTCTCTTCACAGACATATTGGGGATAGAAATTTGATTC
Organism: Nannospalax galili; assembly: GCF_000622305.1. NCBI lineage: Eukaryota > Metazoa > Chordata > Mammalia > Rodentia > Spalacidae > Nannospalax > Nannospalax galili. The sequence continues at coordinate 1,084,958 of NW_008340972.1, read as the reverse complement.
TCACAATTGTTTTCTTCTTTTCTGTTACAGGGTCTCACTCTGTAGCCCTGACTGGCCTAGAGCTCACTATGTAGGCCAGGCTGGCCTCAGACTTACAGAGACCCACCTGCCTCTGCCTCTGGAGCTGGTCTTCATTCGACTGGTCATGACCCAGCCCCTTTCTATTAAAGATTGTCCAGTCTTTGTCTTTTGCATTTTGAGACTACACTGTCAGATTTCGCACATACCAAACTATCCACCTATCCACACGTAACCATAAAAACAAGGCAAAGCAACCAGTTGACATTTTGATTGCGTCCATATCGTCCTCAGAATTCCAATATCAGGAACATGTTTACATGATCAGCTCTTTCAATCTATGAATTAGGTATATCTCATAATTTATTTTGGCTTTTGAAAACATTATGATATGGGCCCGGAGAAATGGCTCAGTGGGTAAGAGCATTTGCTGCCCAATCATGAGGACCACAGTTTAGAGCCCAGCACCCACTTAACAAACATCCTGAAAACATGTGGAACTCTTGCTCCAAGGGATCCAATGCCCCCATTTGGCCTTTGTGTACACACCATAATTTTTTTAAAAAAGTAAAATTAAAAGCATACTATTAACCTTATTACTGGAAACTGCATAATAATTGGTATTATATGTAATTTCTGTGTATTGTATGTATTCGTGGTGTGTAACACTTATTATCATTTGTCAACAATGATGACCCTAGTAAGTTTTTCCTAGCTTACTTCATTGGCTAATATCTCTAGAAAAGCAGTAAGTAGCAAGGTGACAGCAAACACCTTGTTTTTGAGCACAGAAGAAAAGCTTTCAATATTTACCTCTTAACAATTTCCATCTACTAGAGATTTTCTATACCTTGGCACAATAGGGACATTCCTTCCTTTCCTTCAGTTCACTAAAAATATTAAAATACCAGAAATAGATATTAAATCTTATTAAATGGCTACGCTTCGTTTACTGAAATGGTCACGTGACATTTTCCTTTCCTGTGTATCACACTCTTTGTATGTTAACAAACCTTGAATTTCTGAAATAATGCAGTTAGGACATGAAACCTTCTTTCTGAAAATATTTTATTTATTATTTTCATTTTATGTGTATGAGTGTCTTGCCTGCATGTATGTAAGTGCACCCATGTCATGCAATGCCTGTGGAGCTCAGAAGAGGGCGTCAGATCCCCTGGAACTGGAGTTACAGATGTTGTTAACCATCATGTGGGTGCTGGGAAACGAACCCAGGTCCTCTGCAGAGCAGCCAGTGCTCTTGTTCACCAAGTCATAGCCCCAACCGCCCAAAATGATTCTTTATATTGCTAAATTTGGCTTGCTATTGGTTTTCTGAAGATTTTTCAATTTATAATCATGAGAGGAACCGACCTGACCTACACATGACCTCTGTTACACTATGCTTGTAGGTTTAATACTAGATTCGATGATCTTTAATAAATGAGCAGAGTTACTTCTATTTCGTGGAGAAACTTAAGATTACACTAACCTTTCCCATCAGCTTGCCTCAGAGGTTATTTGGGCATAAAGGTTGCTTTGTGTGACAATTTTGAATCATTGAATCAAATTCTCTCTGTGGCAACAGATTTGTTCAGCGTCTCTGATGCTTTCCAGGAAGTTTCTTTGTGTTACATTTTGCTAGGATTTCTCCGTCCATCCACCTCTTTATATCTGTCAATGTAAACTTGGTCATGATGTTCCATGTGAGCTACTTAATGTCACTCATCTGTTACAATGTCCATGTTTCAATCCTGACCCTGTTTATTGGTTTCTGCCTTGGGGCTGGGTCTCTTTTGTAGTCTCAGCACTTTGCAAAACACTTTTGCCTTTCCTAACAACCCTGGCTATCATAGTTCTCCTTGTTTTATCACTCTTTCATACTTTTACTTATGTACCTGTGTATGTATGCCACATAAGTGTATGTGCCTGTGGAGGCTAGAAGAGAGTGTTTGACCCCCAATGTTGTGTTACAAGTGGTTGTGAGCTGCCTGATGCAGGTGCTGGGAACTCCTGCCTTCTGCAAGAGCAGCAAGTGTTTTTAACCACTGAGCCATCCCTCTAGGCCCTATTTCCTACGTTAATAACTGTTCTCATTTTAATGTATTTTCTCTATTACTTTGACTTTTCTGTTTGGGTTTTTTGAAATGTGGTCTCTTACAACCCAGGTTGGCCTTGAACTCATTATGTACTTGAGGCTGACCTTAATATCCTGACCCTGCATCCACCTCCCAAGTGCTGGGATTAGAGGTGTGCATGTACACTACCATGGCCAGCTCTTGTTCTTCTTAAAAATGATATGTGTGAATTGATATCTAATGTTTGTATATGTTCCAGGTACAGTGCAATAAAGCCAGTGTACACACGCAGTGTGTAATGATCAAATCAAGCTAACAATTATCACTCCTCTGTGTTGGGATGTAACATCTGCAGGTGGATTCTTGGCCTGTTAATGTTTACTCTTTCTTTTTTCTTAAAATATATTATTTAGGTCATAAAGTTTCTAAGAAACACTTTCTCTAGGCTTCCTATAGTTATTTATGTAGGATGTTCATAATTATTTAACAGAAACAAATCTTTTTAATTATGAAGTTTCTAACTGTTGTTGTTCATTTGCACTTTAATTTCATCCCAGTACTATTTCAAGTTCTTGAAAATCACAGAGCTCTGATGCACTGAAACTTACTATTCACTTTCAATACAGTTAAGTTTAGTCATCAAGCCATGTGTGCTTAAAGATTATGTCGGTTTTCAGTTACATGCAAGGCTCCTGCACGTGAGCAGGGGTTCAAGTTTCTTAACCATGCTTTTCTGTTCTGAATTTGTCCTGATTTTCTTGTCCACTTTATTCTATCAGCTGCTAAAGAGAAGTTGAGCTAATATTCCTGCTACTATGGATTTGTTTATTTGCCTTATTGTTCTGACAGTTTTTCCTTTATTATTTTGAGGTTATGTTATTAGGGGCATTTGATTTAACATAGTTCTGTCTTCCAATTGAACAGAAACTTCAATCATTCACAACACTGCTCAATGTCCAATGTTGCTTTGGGTTTTAAAGTCTGTTTTTCTTGATGGGCCAGTGCCTATGGTAGAGTGTCTGAGTCGTGTATATATC
>NW_008340972.1:1058664-1081780 GCF_000622305.1 Nannospalax galili | reverse complement strand
CTATCTGATTGCAATTACTTCACAAGGCTTAAGTTCTTGCTTCTCTAATGTACTAAGGCAACACAATCCTTTTTAGAAAAGTATTTCTAATGAATAACTGCGGAACTTAACCACTGTCACAAATACAGAGAAAAACACATCTGTAAAGCTCTGCTTTTCCTCTTTTAGAAGGCTTTTATTCCAGGGACCTTTGGGTGCTTATCCTGTGCTACTGAATTACAGCATGAGGTTCGACTGTCCCAACCCCAACCAGGTTGCCAAGCTTCAGGAAGACTGAGCTATCTAAGTGATTACTAATCTCTGCTAAAAGGAAACCATCATTTCAACTGGGTTTCAGGAAAATAGCCCAAAAGGGATAAGAGCTGGACTAGAACATCTCTCCATGAACTCATATACTTTCAAAAGAAAAAGCAGCTCAGGAAGACATTAAGGAGTCTCAAACCTTTCGTATTTCTGAAATTTCAAAATTAAATCATACATATTTTTAAAAACTCTTACACAAGGCCGAAAACATGGCCCTATGATTAAAGCAGTGGCTGCTCTTGCAGAGAACCTGGGTTTAGTTCCCAGCATCTACATGACATCTAACAGCCACCTGTAACTGTAGTGCCAGGGTATATGACACCCTCTTCTGACCTCCACAAGTGCTGCACATGTGGACATACCCACCCACATACAGACAGATGCATACATACTCAAAAGTAAAAATAAATCTTTTAAAAGTTTAGAAACTATGCTGAAAACTAAAATTTCCCAACATTAACCGTCCCCAGTTAATTATAACTGATATATTTACCTTCAGCTATTTCGTGTTAATTTGAAATACTTATGATGTGTGTATGAATGTGAATGTGTGTGTGTGCGTGTGCCTGTGTGTGGATGGCTGTGTTCACAATACATCTTCCATGTGACTGATATTCTTCAGTTAATAGAACATCTTGAATATTTTCATGTGCTTAACAAATTCTTCAAAAACCTTGGTTAGTTGTATAATACCTTGTCATGTAAGTATTTTCAAGCTTCTCTAATCACTGTGCTGATGTCAAACAGCTAGTCAATCTCCAATTCCTCTCATCACCAGCCTATGAAATGATGAGATTTATATAAATCTTGTTTCCTTTTCATATTATTTCATTACGTTATGGAATATTCCCTTCTACAATGTGGACATGATTGCTGGACTATCAATTCTTGGTATTTCAAGACACGAAGTGAACGTCATGTGTCAAAATTACTGCAAAAGATAAAGTCTCCAGGTCTCTGAGGACTGTGTAAACACTAGCCCAGCTCTGAATGACCTACACAAATGTCACAGAAGGGGGAAAGTCCACCACTTACAAGTGGTTTAGACTATTTGCAACCAAATATAATAAATCTTTACATTTATTGGAATCAGAATGTCCAGTTTGTCTTTCGGTTTTATTTATACTGGTATTTTATTTATAAACAATTCTTTTGCAGCTGAATTCGCTTTTGCTAGCAAGAAACTCCCTGGTTCTCTAAGCCGCCTTGCAGATTAGTTCAATCACCTGTGAATGCAGTTCAAGGTCACTAGGTAAAGACCATTTTTCCCTTTTCTACTTTTCCTCTTCCCAAGGCCAGTCTTCTTCCTCACAGCAGATCCACCTCTAAACATACCTGATATTTACCTACATACGGAAGGTCAGTCAAAGACTCATAAAAAGACTTTCAGCTCTAGGGTTATGTTAAACTTTCAGTTCCTGACCCAAAGAGTATTTATTTTCTTTAAAAAAACAAAAACAAAAAAGCATTTCATAAATGCACATACAGTTGCCCACAAACATTTTCTGTCAGAAAACTGGAATATATTTTTGGTCTCAGCAAAATCAGTCCTTACTGTGTTTTCAGAAACATATTCTGAAATACTTAACAGTCTATGAAATTCTTTCTAAAATGTATGACCAACCCCATTGTGACCTGAAATATTTATTTTGCAACAACAAAAAAGGTAGCAACAAAGATTTCTTAGGACGTTTTTCAATAAAGAATAAAACCTTTCACGCCTTCAAAAACAGTGTATCTCATTGAACAAATGAGAATTACACATCTTCGGGTTCAGAGGCACCGCCTTCCTCAAGAGCCTTAAAATTGAAAGCTAGCTATCACCTGACTATAAAAGACCACAGACTATAATTTTACATGTACAGACTTCGTATATTTATACATATAGACTTCAAATGAGAGATGACATATTGACTTCCGTTTCTGTGATGTAGCAAATACAGCAATTGATTTTTTTTAAAGATTTGTAAGGTGTTTGATAAATGTACCCTTTTCTTACCCAGCACAGTAGTACAATTCCCTGTTCAGCTTTCAGAATCTTGTAAACAGATTCAAACAGGAATTGTGTCATCAGCAAGAGGAATGCTGGGAAAATAAAAGTAGACCATTAACGTGTATTGTGTCATTCAGCAAAGATATCAACATCTGACTCTTGGAAGTAGGAATTGGCTGTGGTTTCTCAAAATTAATTTACATTCATATATGTAAATGTATGCATGTACAAATTTACATCTACAAATGTAATAAAATCATGGTTTATAGAAGAGGCATTTTCTTGCCATTTTGAAGTCACCAGAATTAAGGGGAAAAGTCTACGCTCATGTACGTGCAACTCTCTCGAGTTGTTCACTAGGTCTGATTTTCATGCAACAGCCTGCACGTGCTTCAGCACGGACAACATGTGGCAGGTTCTCGCTCTTGTAATGATGAATAGGAGGTCTTCTGGTGTCCTCTTGAATCCATTCCTCCTCGAGTTCCATCCTTGAATCCATTCAAATGCAGGAGGGTGGCAAAGGACAGAGCAGGGGTTCGGCTCCTTCCTCCCCCTTCACATCCCCTCTCTGTCCTTTAGGAATGTCACAGCACACGTGAGTGCACATGGAGGCCAGAGCTCAGCCTGTGGTGCCATCCTAAGGAGCACCATCCACCTCCTTTGAGTCCAGGCTTCTGACTGGCCTGGAGCTCTCCAATTAGGCTTCACTGGCTGGCCAAGGAGCCCAGGGATCCAGCTGTCTCTGCCTCCCCACCACGTGCCAGCACCTGTTTTTCACAAGGGTTATGGGTATCGAACCCAGGTCCTCATGCATATTCAGCAAGCACTCTGACTGATCTCTCTCTCTAACCCTCTTACGCTGTCTTGACCTGATAAAACAGACTTTGTCACTAGTTTCCCCTAGGTTAGGCCTAGCAATCATTCGAGACACCTAAGAAATTTACAAAAGCAAGCAGCCCTGTGTGGTGGGTATTGGCTGGGACTTTCCATTCTGAGCTCTATTTAGAGAGAGGTGAGTGATATTTCACTCTCTGCTTTTAAGACTGTGCTAATCACTAGGTTTTAATCCCAGGTCAATGGCACCTGTGTAGTATCCTTACCAAACCATCCCTTCCTGAGTATCATTGGCCTAGCCATATTTTAGTCCATCTTAATACTTTGATTTGAGACATCTGAAGTCCCCAAGATGACGGGACTAGAATCCACATTGCTACATGAGTTTATCACTTTCTCCATTGGAAAATTCTCCACAGGGACAAATGATTCCACTGTGAACACGGAACATCGGAAATTATGCTGGCATTCGAAACAGGGGTTGCCAATATATGGTCAGCCAATTAAAATACGATTCTGTTATTAAAATGTTACTTGGAAAACACTCACAATCTATGTGTTCAGTTCAATGAAACCTCACTTCTGACCAAAGAGAAACAGATGATCATTGTTCTATTTACCTAAAAATTAAGTAAATTTCATCTCAGCATGTATTTAGGTGAATTCACAGGGTACAGTAATTTCACCCACAAGAGGGAGCTTGCCTTTTTATATTTCGTTACAGGATTTGAAGAACCAATTAAATTACGAATTTCTAAAAATGTTTATTAATACCAGCATCAGTGTGTCAAGTTGAGGGTTAGAATAGTCCAATTTCATGTAGCACATTTTTATAGTACATGACATATCGGGATGCCAGAAGATTGGAAAGATAATAGGAATTTTTAAACTTTTGCTAAATCTGCATCTACCATGACTTATTTGGAGGAATGAGCCTGTCACTGCCAAAGTTGTCTGGGAGAAAATGCTTTGTAGTTTGTGCACTAATTGTGCAAAACTGCCTAGAATAATTGTAAGTGCTACAAACCTAAGGTAATTACATAGCAGGAGAAAGTATATTTTAACCATCCTCTTATCAGAAGAGGGTTGTATAAACTGAGACTTTTAAATACATTTATTGGACGGGAAGAAATGCTACTATAAAAATTACAAAGATCACTGTTCTTACCAATATCAGTCCATACTTGCCCGAGCAGCTTTATAACTGCATGGATCCTGATGGATTCTGTCTTAGAGCAGAGAGAGAAATACAATTTTCTTTCAAACAAAGCAAAATAAAAAGCCCAAAGACCCACCAACACTGATTCCCTCTTGCCCTAAAATCTCTTAAAGAACACCTTAAGTTGTTAAGATGAAAATATATGGTGTCTTTAAAAGCCAAATTAACTAATCAACTCAAAATCCATCTTTTTAATAAAAATTTGATAGTCTAGGAATTAATGTCAGTAATTCACCCTCCAGAGCACTCTATTCTGTCACAGAACAGAGACACAGAAATAACCTAACTAAACTGTATGGCGATCCCTCATAAATTTGAAGGAAGGGGACAGTAAGCGTTTGGACCCTCCCCACAGGCCCTCTCAGCTCCTAGAAAACCTTGGATACAGAGCAGGGAGTTGAGGAAGAAAGGGTTAATTAACATTGCCCTTCCTTCTAGAATTCTAAACTGCCCATTGAATCGTTGTTTTTCTTCCCACTAGGGACAGGGAATCTAATGGACCTAAAATCAATACCTTATAAATGACATAAAAATATATTCATTTTATGGACTAATGTACCCGAGTGCCAGAATCCCATTTGCACTCTCTGCTTTCAATAGGAGCAACGGACCCATCTCTGCCAGTAGTGAAAGGTTACTCAGCTGCACTGGCCTCAGCTGCAGAGCGCACTGTCCTCTTAGGTGTGGTACCACGGAGAGATTGGTGGCTGCAAAGCCGCCATTGTGAGAAATCCTCTGCACAGTGCAAGGGGTGGGGACTTCTGTTAGGACCTTCACTGAGAGCCGGGCTCAGGGGGCCAGAGGCTGGTGGCCTTCTGAGGGAGCTTGGAAGGTCTCTGATTCATCATCTTGCTCCGTAACTTACATATCCAGAGGCTGGTGGCCTTCTGAGGGAGCTTGGAAGGTCTCTGATTCATCATCATCTTGCTCCGTAACTTACATACACTGCTTGAGTTCACAGTGAACGGATGTGACGATAATGAACAAACACAACTTCCCTCTGCTTGGGAATTCCATACTGATTTTAAGAACTGGATTAAAAAATAATGGCTCAAGAGGTGGAAAGGTTCACTAATACACACAGAAACCTAGGATGGAATGTAATAGAGGCAGGAGTTCAGGGGAGAAAGAAGGTATTTGATATATCAGAAATCGCATACACCAAAAATAATGACAATAGCAATAATCAAAGGTATTCGTCAGATTTTTTTTTTAGATGTTAAAGAAATAGTTGAGAAACTTTTATATTTACAGAATATTCTCCAAACCAATAGGCCCTGCCTCCTTAACTTCAAAAGCCATTTTTATTATATGCAAAGTGAGATAAGTTTTAAAAATTCTCAACCTACACCGCAACTTTATTTTCTTCCACCTTCAAGATTTTCACATCAAAGAGAGAGGGTGCCTGCCAGGCAAAGAGGGGCAGATACGGCAGGCAGGGCGGGGACAGGAGATTAAAAGCTAAAGGAAGCTCTTTACTTCGGGAACAATGTCACCTGACTCCTTTTTCTGTGATCCTACCTACAAAGCTAAGAAGGGCAGAGTGGTAAATAAGAAAAGTAACTTTAAACCAGATGCTTTTGAGAAAATTCTATCAACAGGTCAGTGTGAGATTCACTGTTCGGTTTTACTGGCTCAAAATCCATATAGTTATAAAATTGCAAAAAAAAAAAAAAAAAAAAGCCCTGTTGTTCTTTATTCCATTTGCCAAGCAGAGCCATTTATCCCCTATTAGATAAAGTATAATAGACTGTACAGAAAGGGTCACTGCCCTTCCATTTAATGATATCGCCAGCCCCGATCTGCATTTTCCCGGCAGTGTCCCTCAACACAGAATAAATGGCTGATCTCTTCACAATAACAGCTGATTTCTATTTATTAAGCTAAAAAGGTCACCATTTTCTACGGCTGGGCCGCCCTGCACTATTGATAATTTTATGCATAAACAAATGGCAAATTTGTGCCACATAAATATGCATTAGCAATTACTTTTTCCTCGGGCAACGCTCACCGCATGCAAATGTGTACCTCGCAGGGCCTGGTAGCTTTTGTTTTAGCTCTTGAACACTGAAACAAAAGAGCACAATAAACAATTTTAAATTTGCCAATCAATAAGCAATGCAAATTCAAAGGTAAATGGCAAGAAACTTGCTCAGAGACAGCAGGGCAAAAGTGAGGGCGGCGTGTGAGGCGGAAGGATTTTCTTTCTTTCCTGTTCATAATGAGAAGGGTAAAGTACTCTCGACACAGACCAGCCAGCAAGGTTGGTCCTGAGGCTGATGCCAGATGGGCAAGTGGAAAACACACACATGTTGAATAAACACGCGTGCATACCCTGAAAGGGGGTCAGGGCGAAATCGTGATCCTTTAAGGCTTTTGAGAAGCGTCACCTACTCAGATTTCTAATGTCCAGCTTCAGAGACTCAAAGTTGGAATTTCAGAGAATTTTAAGAACTGATTGGCTGAGCTACAGCCTCATGTATTCAAAGCACCATCGTTCTGCCTTTGCCTCCGCTGGGCTTTCCTGGCGTCAACTTCCAAAGGAGAGGGACTGGGCGCTGCCAAGAAATAGGACACCAGGAAGCTGGAGAGATGAATTCAGGGGTTTAGAGCACGAGCTATGCAATCATAGGGTGGGAGTTCCGATCCCCATGTCCACATAACATGTCAGTTGTTCTTGTAGATTCCTGGAACTCTGCCTCCAGGGGTCCCATGCTGTCTTCTGGCCTCCTGGCATGCACAGGCATGCACACACACACACACACACACACACACACACACACACACACAAATATAACATTTTTAAAACAGAAGAGGGAATGGGACACCTTTAGGAACAGGAGGAGAGAAGGGGTGATAAGCGACGATTAAGAAACAAAAAGTGGGGCTGGAGACATGCTTAGCGGTTAAGAGTGCATGCTGCCCTTGCAGAAGACCCAAGTTTGGTGCCCAGCATCCATGCCAGGGGACTAGAGTCCATCTATACCTCCGGCTCCCAGGGATCTTTTGACCTCCTCGGGTACCTGTAGTCACATGCACACTCTCACATATGAACACAATTTTAAACTTTAAAGAGAGAGAGAGAGCACAAAAAGCATCTCACAGAATAATTAGAAAGAAGCACCTGATCACACAACATTATTCAAGGATTCTCTCAGAACACAGGAACAGAGAGAGAGGGGAACAGTGAAGTCAAAGAAGGTCTGGAGAAAGTGTCACCTAAGTTAAAGACGCAGTGAAATGTCAAGTCAAAAAGAGGTGGGCTGCCCTATCAGCAGTGAACTGGAAGGCACCCTTTCCCAAACACGCTTCTGAGTCATTCCCACTGAGATTACTGGCTTCATCTCTGTGGGTTGTTGACACTGTTACTAATGCTCCTGCTTCACAGGGCAGACGCTCAGGGAGGTTGAGAAACTCCACAGTTCTTCACAAGAAAGTTGAAGCTGGACTTGCAGGCCACATGAGGCAGCCTGCATTTTAATGCTGCTGTTCACAAACTTCCTAAGAGCCTACACTCGGAGACCCAACTGGAAAAGTGCTTCCCAGATGTGTGGACAGCTTTGCCTTTGCATAAATAAGACAAATGTATTTGACAAATAAATTCAGAGCTGATGCAAGTTTCTTTGATGAACTTATTAAAGTATTTCAGCTTCTGTCAAACATACAGTTACTAATTTGTGTGTTATATGGATGCACCTTCATACATTAACACAAGCCCACTGAGAACAGACCAGGGCCTTCATAATCATCTGTAAACAGAAGCGCTTTGTGATCTGTCTTAATATGATTAAAGCTTTTACTGTCACACAGAAGATCAACCAGGTTTCACCACAAATTGGGAAAGTATTTTGAGCCTAAATGTAAATAAGTCAACCTGGCATTCTAAAGATACCACTGAGAGGGGACTGTGTTGCTCCAGCCACTGCTCATCACAGAACTCTTAGAAGCCTCAGAGAAGGAGCCTGAAAGCTAATCTTCTCCAGAGAAGCCCATGAAGCCTTGGAAATATCTCCTTCCAGAGAACATCAGAGTTAGAAAGCCCAAGACCTTGGGGCTGGGGAGAGAGTACCATAGGAGACAAGTTTTGTCCCATAGGGGACATGAGTTTCATTCCCAGAACACATCTAAAAAATACAGAGTGGGGATGCATGCTTGTAATCTCAGTTCTGTGGAAACAGAGACACAATCCTCGGGGCTCTCAGGCCAGCCTATCTAAATTCCTTTGTGAGTTCTAGGCCTATCTTCAAAAAAAAGGAGGCTGGAGAGATGGCTCAGTGGTTAGGAGCACAGGCTGCTCTTATAGAGGACCTGGGTTCAGCTCCCAGCACCCACAGAATGACCAGAACACCAGTTCTAGAGGATCCAGCACTCTGCTGGCCTCTGTGGGCACTACACACACATGATGCACTTAGATACGTGCAGGTAAAACATTCACCTCACCCATAAGCTAAATATAAATATATAATTTTTTTTTTGTCTTTTTGAGACAGGGTCTCCCTGTAGCCCCAGCTGACCTGAACTCACTATATAGACCAGGCTGGCCTTGAACTCACAGAGATCCGCCTACCTCTGCCTCCCGAGTGCTGGGATTAAAGGCGTGTACTAGAGGACCAATAACTGAATTTTTCCTCTGGCCTGCACACCATATGCACACACATGTGCAGAAAGACACACACACACACACAGAGAAATTAGGGGATATTGATACTATATTGGCATTATGTAAATAAGAAAAAGATGGCCCCCAGAACAGACCAAATAATGTGTCACATGTATGAACATATATGTAGATTCTCAAAAACACTTGATACTTAATTATAAAAGTGTTATTTCTAATACTGAACTAATTTTGTCTTTCACTGTTATTCCTCTTTGGGATGCTCTCTTAACTTGATCTCACAGCTTGAACATAAAGACATTTGAGTGTAATTTATCTCACTACAGACAAGCATGAGCCCGATGTCACCCCCACACCACTGGACAACGTTTTCATGACACTCACTGCTGTTCAACAACCTCTGACTCTCTATGTAAGGTAAAGGTTTCAGACAAAAATTATTCCTGTGGAAGTAGGGTTTGGATAAAACTTAGAATTCCTCGTGGACCATATGATGTATAATGTGGTAGGCAGAAACACACAAGACGTGTGCAAAGCTGATGTCTTACAGGACAGTGAAGTTCCAAAGGGCTCTGTTTGGACTCTACAGGCTGAGGATGGGAGGACTGTGCTGGCCCCAGTCCTCCTTCCCTAGATTGCTCCCCTCCCTTCCCCCAACCCCCAGGAACCATTCTAAGCATATGCTACTACTGAGCTACACCCATAAATTTACACTATTTAAATAAAAGGGATTCAGGAAACAACAGAGAGCAGAGAAAATTCTAGAAAGACTTTTGCATGGGCAAAGGGAGAGCCAATGCCTCACTTGGACTAAGTGAGGAGAATGTCCACAGGTCTCTTGGCCACAGATCCTTGCTCTGCCTGTCTTGTACTCCACTGACCCCTGACATGGGATGGTCCCTGGGCCAAATTTCCTGAGTCCCCCAGCAAACCGCCTTGAAAATTCCAATATTAAGAGATTGGATCAAGGTTTTTAGGTGTGTGTGGGCAGGTGTAGGTAGGTCTCTGTCTCCTTTAGAGCTATTTTTCTTTTAAAAAAATTACAAATGTGTGTGAAAACAGAGATGTTAGTACAAGAATATTCCCATTAAGCCTCTCTGAGTTTCACCATCTTTGGAATTTCTGCACTTGCAATCGTTCCGCTTGTCTCCAGGCCACAGGTGTTTCAAAGATGGAGCCAAGTACCTGCTCCATCTCTATTGGGCTCCATCTCCTGCAAGACAGTCTCACATGGTTCCAGCCTCTGCCCTGGGACCTTGGGCCTGAGGCCTCCTGCTGCTGGTGTTAGACTGGGAGGGACTGCTTGCTGTTTCTGATTTATAATCCATTACTGTCAATGAGCAACAGTCCTTCAATATCACAGGCTCCCTCCTAAAAATAAACAGAATGGGGGCTGGAGAGATGGCTCAGGCACTAAGAGCACTGACTGCCCTTCAGCAGACCTGGTTTCAGTTTCCAGCACCCACAAGGCAGGTAACAGCCATTTGTAATGCCAGTTCCAGGGGATCTGACACCCTCTTCTGGCCTCCACAGGCATTGCATGCTCATGGTGCACTTACATACATGCAGGCAAAACACTCATACACATAAAATAAAACTAAAATAAAGAGTGGCTTCTTTTTTGTTTGGACCCTGACCAGGTGAACTGTCTGTTTTCTTTAGCTCCCTAACACTTACTGCCATATCGTTATTACCCTTATTTACAGCTTCCCTCGAAGTGGGTCAAGGTTTCACGGAGAAAGGACCCTTCGCACAGCATGCTGGTCCAGTGTGCTACACGCTCACGCACAGCCACTACTGCACATGGAGGCAACCATATCCCACATCATTGGTTAGCTGTGCCTTAGTATCCTTTCCTCTGTATAGATGTGTCTTGGTCCATGGGTCAGTGAAAAGCAACAGAGACCTGTGGCCATGGAAATTCCACATCAGAGCCTAACCTTAAGAAAATGAACCCAGTCTATTTTAAGGAGTTGGTTCAACCTGGAGTTAAAATCCATTTCCCAAGCGGTAGGTGGCAGACTATGTAACCAAGTTTATGTTTTAGACAAGTTATGTTTGATGTGTCATCACTTGGTGAATGAAACATGACCTTCTGGTATCAAGAATAAACACATGCATCATGAAGATGAGAGCTGGTCTCTGGCTTGCACACAGTTACATTTTGAAAAATTATGGATGATGAATCAAACATGTAGACTGAATTTCCCTGAAACAGATATGTGCTTAATAATTAATGGGAAAGGATAAAAGCAATATTTATGGTTTTATCTTATCCAAGACACTTGAATGATGATGTAGGAACCATATTGCTAAACTGAGACAAACGTCACATTTGAACTATAATCTGTGAGGAAAATTTAAAATCTAAAAAAGCTTTGATGGAGATGATAGACTTAAATTCATGAGCTAGAACTTTAATCTGATTAAATAAGGCATTATTATAAATTAAAAAAGAGACTTGCTTTATGGATAATTCACATGACTATTTTTTAACTTTATTGTTGTTATTATTGTATGTTCAGGCATGTACTTGCCACAGCATGTGTGAAAGTCAGAGGACAACTGTGTGGAGTCAGTTCTCTCCTTCCCTCTTTACTTTTAGTCCTGGGATTAAACTCAGGTCATCAGAATTATATAGCAAGCACTTTTACCTACAAAGCCATCATGCTGGCCTAAGACTGCAATGTTTGACAGTGCTCACAACACAGGCTAAGAATGAAGCATGGCAGAGAGAGGAAGGAGGATCAAGTTGATAATCACACAGTGGTCATAAAAGCTGGTTAAATCAGACACTCAGAGCTAAGAGCTGAACTCAAATACTAATGCAGACCTGGTTTTCATCCTCTATCTAGAGAATTAGATAGGTGTTTTAACCCAGTGTGCCATGGTGTTAACTTTTCCTATTCATCCCAAATAGAACAGCCATGGCAGCTAAAGAAATACCTAAGTCTAGTTTGGTGAACCACTGAGTTTATCAGATCCACTTACAGTGACATGGGTGACAGGCCACTTCCAGAAGTATGAGGAACCCCAAAAAGCTGCATCACTAAAAAGTCCCACATCTGCATGAATGAATCAGCTCCTCTCCAATTAATTTTGACTGATCTCTATACATTCTGGTATCGCCAGTGATCATGTACAGGCAGCTGAGGGGGAGGTGCAGAAGGGAGTGGTTGAATCTCAGGTGAGGGTCTAATAACCCTCCCAACCCCTCCTTCTATGAGGGAAGGTCAACAGTCCAGCCTTTAGGGGTCTCTTTGAAAGTAATCACAGCTGCTCTGATTAGGCGGTCATGGATGTCTTGCTTGGAGGACAGCATTTCATAGCAAGTGAGTTAGGTACATGTACTCAACCAGGTCTAGTCAGAGTGAAAAAGATAAACCCGGCTGTGGAAGAAGCCAACCAGTGCGGAAGACATTCCAGTATCAAAGCCATTTGGCATTGAAAGTCTTGGAGTTTCTTGCTCCAAGTTAAAAAACAAAGTTTGTTTTGTGTGTGTGTGTGTGTGTGTGTGTGTGTGTGTGTGTGTGTGTGTGTGTGCGTGCGCACGCAGGTACACATATGTGTCTGTATACGGATGCCAGAGAATGTTGCTCCCTAGAAACCATCTACCTTTGTTTTTGAGACAGGGTCTCTCACTGACCTTTAAATTGCCAAGTAGCTCAGGCTGGCTGGCCAGCAAGCTCCAGAGATCTGTGGGTCTCTGCCTCCCCACAACCACTGTTGGGATTAAAACAAAGGATTCTGCGACTCAAACTTGGGGCCTGAGGCTCTAACTGCTCCAAATGGTAAGCAGTTTACTGGTTGAGCAATGTCCCTTGGCACTTTGTTTTTAAAGGCAGGAAGATAGAGATGTAAATTTCAGTGCATGATGAAACAAAATGAGTTAACCAGCAATGAAGTTGACTGAGAAGAGCAGGTATGTCAGCGTTTAAGCAAGGGTTCTGTATTTAGACAGTGGGTCACTTCTGCCTTCATTATCATCCATACCAGTGACCACTGACATAATCCTTTCAGCTCTCCATGCCTGTCTCCTTGACTGCAAACCCATCCAAATACACAGTCTAGCCAGGAAAGGTAGAAGATTAGACAAACAGAACAAAGGCAGGACCACCTGCTGAGAGGTGGGGACAGGATTCCTGGGGTGAATGGGATGGGTCTGAGGTCACCCAGATTTAAGACCCATCCTAGTCTGAAATGCTTCATTCCTCAAGTGGAATGTGTGTGTTCACACTGTTGTAGGAAGGAAGGCATCAGCTACTGAAAGGGAACGGGTTTGCTATAGTTCTGCATTACGAAGAAGGTTAGGGGCTAGGGACTGCCATCGGAACACAGCAGCCTTACAAGCACAAAGACCTGAATCTGATCCCCAGAACCCAGGTCAAAAAGCCACACGTTACGATATGCATCTGTAATCCCACCACTGGAGGCAGAGCTGCAAGGATCCTGGGCTTCACTGGACAGTGAGCCTAGACTACTTGGCACGTACCAGGATATGAGACCTTGTCTCGAAAACAAAACAAAAAGCATGTACATCACCTACGAATAGCTCTCCAGATTGTCTTCTGGCATCCACAGGTACCCACCCCCATAGGCATGTGTGCCTACATTTGCACACGCACACACACACACACACACCAGTTATAACCTTAGCTCAAAGTGGCTCATTTTTGGCCAAAGGTAAAAACTCATAAAACTGACAAAATATCTCTAGTCATTGAAATACATACATCTTAAATAAGTCAGGCATGGTTCCTTGAAAAAAAAAAAATACGATTAATTAAAAAAACAACAAGCATATTGAATGAACGTTATCAACTTCCTCCTTTCTGAACTCTCCTGTTCCTGCATGCAGGGATGAGGTGTGGCTGCTGGGAAGTGTGAACAAAGGACTTCTCCTTTTGAACAGGGTGCTGTTTCTCTGAGCTGTAATCTTCCCACCTCTCCTTCTGTCATGGTGACTCCTCACTTGGCAACCAAGAACACAGGACAGACAGCTCCAAGGGCCTAAAGGGCAGCTTCAAAAAGACAGATCTCAGATCCGTCTATGCAACGCCCCAGGGTTCCGCGGTTATTTCAAGGAGTGCTCTAAAATTTTCAAGAAATTCTTTAAAAAATCATTTTCCTTTCTTTTTTTAACCTCCATCCTAACCATTAAACGAGTCTCCAAGCATCTCCACTTCTGATTTGGTTCTCAGTGATTCTTTCAAGTGAGTCTGAAAGGCTCTGCTGCTTTTCTCCAAATTAAAAACAAAACAAAACAAAACTCACAGATGGATGGGGACTTGTTCCCAAATCACAAAACTTGAAGCAAAGAAGCAAAGAAAAGACGTGAGTTTAGTCCCCTTCCCTGCTCCCCGGTTACTCAGTAACAAATCCCATACCAGACCTAAGAACTGGCAAATGATCCCTCAAGGTATGGGACAACTGGTTTCAGCTGGTTTCTTCTGGGGACTGTGCATGTTTCTTAGCACCACACTCTCTGCCTGCTCATTCATTGATAAAATGTTGTTTCTATTCCTGTGTCTGTGTGTCTGTGTGTGCGTGTGTCGGCCAGAGACAGATGTCAGGTGTCTTCCTCTATTGCCTCCCCATCTTACTTTTTGCTTATTTTTATGTGTATGAGTGTGTTGCCTACATGTATGTAAGTGTATCTATGTTGTGCAATGCACATAGAAGCCAGAAGAGGGTGTTGGATCCCCTGGAACTGGCATTACGAATGGTTGTTAGCCACCATGTGGGTGTTGAGACCTGAACCCAGGTCCTCTGCAAGAGCAGCCAGTGCTCCTCATCACTGGTCATCTCTCTAGGCTCTCCATCTTCTTTTCTGAGATAGGGTCTCTCACTTGGTCCTCATGGGTTCAGCTGGGCTGTCTGGCCAATGAGCTCCAGGGATGCACCTTCCTGTGTCTCCCCAGTGCTGGGATTACGGCCATGCACCCCAAGTCATGCTTTTACATGAATGTTGGGGATCTAAACTCGGGTCCTCATGCACGCATGACAAACACTCTCATGACTCAAAATGGAATTGGAAGTGGCACTGTACAGCTGAATGTGACTTTGCTCCCTGGGGGATGTTGGGGATGTCTGTCAGGAGTCTCATTGTGAGGATAGGCAGGACGCAGAATGCTACTAAGCATCCCATGTAGGTGAGATAGTGAGCATGGCTCTAAAGATCTCAGGACACAGAACAGCTCCCCACAATATAGAATTCTCTGATCTAAAATGTAGAAAGTGCCGAGGTCCTGAACCCCCTGGAGAGACGCTGTTTTTATTTAAGCCATCTGGTTTTGGCTTTTACTGTTGTTACACAGACGTAATAATGCTTTCAGAGTCTAACATTTCCGGGGTGCTAATGACTGGTTTGGCATAAGGCGATCAGCTCTTATCTCTTTTCCAATTCCACTAAACACCCCATGTCTCCTCTTTACTGTTCAATGATACACTGAGCTGTGGTTCAAGTGACAGAGGTCACCATTACTGAGATAAATGGATCATAAAATCATCCATCATGGTATTTATTACACTTTGCAGAGAAGAATGTTAAAAAAGAAAGTGATGCAAATGGGGACAACGAGAATCATCCATGTCAACCCGAGATGGAAAGTTGTTCCTGAGGAAATGGGTGACCTCTGACTGTTCCTTCACGTACGGCATCCAACCAAAACTTGTTCACCACACACATCATACTCAGTGCTGCACTTGGGTTTCTGTGCATGTACTATATTCAACAGAACCCTAATAATTGATCATGCCCTCTTCTCAGAGAAAGCTGCTGCCCTTTGCCCTCAAGCGGTTCACACCCTTCACTGAAGGATGTCCTTGTCTGCTGTGTGCTAACCCCAGGTTACCATCTTTGCCCTTAGTTTTAACACCAGTCGAAGAAACACATTGGTGGTTGGGCAGCAAAATTATCTGGGCACAAGCACGTTCCCTGATGTTTCCTGTGTGGGGATCTCCATGCTCAGTCATGGGATCTGTAATCAACTGAATAATGACTTAGGAACTTAAACTTAGGTCACCTACTCCTTTAAGAACCCATTGAAGGAACTAGACAGATTGCTCTGTGGTTAAGAGCACTGGCTGCTCTTGCAGAGGACCTGCGTTTGATTCCCAGCACCCTCGTGGTAGCTAACAACCATCTGTAACTCTGGTTCCAGGACATCCAATACCCTCTTCTGACCTCTATGGGCATTGCATGACATGGCTCTTACAAACATGCAGGCAATACACTCATACACAGAAAATAAAAATAATAAATAATTTTTTATGTGTATGTGTATTGCCTGCATGTATGTGAGTGCACCCATGTTGTGCAATGCTGCAGAGGTCGGAAGAGGGCTTCAGATTCCCATGGAACTGGAGTTAATGATGGTTCATAGCCGCCATGTGGGTGCTAGGAATGGAACCCAGGTCCTCTGCAAGAGCAGACAGTACTCTTAACTACTGAGCCATCTCTCCAGCTCCAATAAATTTAAATGAAAAAAAAAAAAAAAAAAAAAAAAAAAAAAAACAAAGACTATAAGATCACTCAAAAGAAATAAAATTGCCACGTGGCTGCCTCATTCTTTTTCGGTTTGTCATGTGTCCATGTTTCATGAAAGTGAAGGCTCAACTTTCCTTTCTTCAGGACTTGCCTTCCAAGGACTCATGTGTAGCTGAAGCCTTGGATTACTGACACTGTATCTCCCTGCAGTCACAGAGCAGGTCTGTTTCCTGTCTACACCATAGGCATAATGCCTCATTTATGGGCAAGGCAAGGCCTGCACACTAGTTCATCATAAAAGGCGTAGGTGGAGAGGTGGTTCAGCAGTTAAGAGCACAGCCTGCCCTCACAGAGGACCCTCATTTAGTTCCCACCACCCACATGGCAGCTAAAAATTGTCCATAACTCCAGTTCCAGGGGATCCGATGCCTCCTCTGGCCTCCTCAGGCATTGCACACATGTGGTACACTTATATACACACAGGCCAAACACACACACATAAAATAAAATTAATTTTAAAAGATTCAGGCTTCCTGGGCTGTTTCTCACCCTCTGAAGGCTGTCACTTTCTTTTAATCACCATAGGGGAATCGGGGCTCTGCATGCTGGTGGGAATGCGGATACTTTGGCTGCTTCCAGTGCTCTAAGGAAAACACTGATCTATCCGTGACCTGGGAGTTCACACCCTTCCAGCAACATCCAGGACAGTTTTGCAAGCTATATCAGCTTAAAGTACAGTGAAAAACTCCAACCCTTCACAGCAACCCGATAAGCAGGCTATTCTTATCAGACTGCATGTTATCCACACATGCAAACCAGAACCATCAGGTATCTGCTGGGAACCAGAGAGGAGGGGCCATAGGTCATAGACTCTGCATCCAAAAGCACCTTTGAAAGGGCACACTATGTTGTTAAGCTTGTTTCAACAATAACAACCAAAAATGTATTTGGTTACCAATAACACAGGAAGGCTTTATAACTCAGAAGGCTTTATAACAAGTATTTTAGATTTGGGACTTTTTCAAATTTTTTAATATTCACATATATAAAATGAGGTATGTTAGGATGGGCCCCAAGACAAAAACGCAAAATTCACTTAGATTTCACATACACCTTATACACACAGCCTCAAGGTAATTTTCTATCATATTTTTACTGCATCTGAATTTAGACTGCAGCTTGCTACAGGAGGGGAGATGTGGAATTTTCCACTTGTGGTACCCTGTTGTGCTCAAAAGTGTTGAATTTTGAGCATTGCCGATATCTGATTTTCAGATTTGGGGTTTTCAAGCTGTCCTTGTTGTAGTTGATAACTCTGAAGTCATTCTGCCAGCACACAGATGTAGTAACCATGATTTCCCTCACTAAACAGAAGGAGAGAAAGGCCTGGATAAACGAAGGCCCTTGACCAACGCTGCACAGCTGGCCAGTGGAGTCAGGCGGTAGGCTCTTGGGAACATGAATATAGCCTGAGTCCTTAACCTGTTTCTTCCCTGCCTCCCCTCTGGGCCACACACTGGTGGTTCAAAGGCACAGTCCATGTCCCCAAAGGACAACACTCTAAAGAGGGAAAAAAGTTAGCAAAGATAGCATCAACAGAGTGCTCCCAGGACTGTGCTGGGTATGGATAGAAAGTTCTAGAGCAAGGAAGGGCCTCACCACTCCCCTGAAGTCAATGATAATTTCTCAGACAGAACAAGAACTAAAGAGAAACTTGAAGGATGACCTGGACCAGGGAAGGAGAGAGGATCCTCTAGTTCCTGATTTTTACATGAGAAAAACAGAAGTTCAGACACAAGGCCAAGGTCACATCCTATAAGCCAGGATTGCAGTGTATGGCTACTGAATTTTTACCATCCCCTCCCCAATTTATTCTCTATTTTGTATCGGGGATGGATAGGCAACAGTCAGTAATATCTACTGGTTTTACTGTTATTATTAGCATTTTTCTAATTTTTAAAAATATGGTATCAGGGCTGTAGAGATGGCTCAGCGGTTAAGAACACTGATTGTTCTTGCAGAAGACTTGGGTTCAAATCCCAGCACCCATATGGCAGCTAATAACTGTCCTTAACTCCAGTTCCAGGGGATCCGACAGCCTCTTCTGTCCTCCGTGGGCATTGCACCACACTGGTGCACTTGCCTACAAGCAGGCATAACATTCATACACATAAAATAAAAATAATAAATAAAATATTTTAAAATATGGTATCATTAGGTATTGAGTGTTGAAGGAAATAATGAATGAACTCAGTCTTAGAAGGTTACTCCTCGTTAAGACAGGCACAGTATACGACGAGGTAGTGAAAGAGTTAATAAATCACTAGGACATTTAAATATTATCTCCTGTGAGATTTTATTGAAGGGTTTATCATGATTATAGACAAAGTTCCAACAAGGTCAACATCAATGTTCTAAAGGCGTGAGCAGGTAAGCTGAACGGAGATCAAGTAAATTGTTTAAATGTTATGGCGCAGGTAGTGCTCACGGGCATGCGTCTCTGCCACCAGCCCAACTTCCATTAGCACAGTTAGAAACTCAGATATGAAGAAAATTACTCTAACTTCAGCTATTGCTCTAAGGAGCTATTGCTGTGGAATAGAAATGAAGAGATGTAGATAAATCTGCTAATGTTCATGATATTCACAGAAGTGTGCAGAGAGGAACAGAAAACCGAAAGGAGAGAGCTCGTGGAAACGGCTCCTGATGGAAACATTTGAGGCCAGCTGCATCACTTCCTGGGTTCTAGATAGAGTGCTGTCAGGCGCTCTGAGAGCTATTTGGTGTGGCTTGTAGATGGTACTGATACTTGGAATGGTAGGTCAGCTAAGAAAGAGTAAACCTCCTGAAAGGTGAGAAATTCACCTATGTCATGTGCATGTATTAGTTTCTTTTCGGTTGCTGTGATAAAACACCATGACCAAGGTACCTTAGAGGAGGAACAGTTTATTAGGCTTACAGTTCCAGTAGAGTCCACTGTTCAGGGAGGCAAAGAGGAGGCAGCCAGAGCAGACAGCTGAGCACTCACGTCCTCAAGCAGGCACAGGAAGCAGAGACAAATTCAAAATTGGGACAGGGCTATGAACTCTCAAAGCCCACTCCCAGTGACGTGCTTCCTCGAGCACGGCCACACCTCCTAAAGGTTCCAGGACCTCCACAAACAGCACCACCAATTGGTGACCAAGTTTTCAAATACTTGGAAGCTATGGTAGACATTCTCATTCAAACCACCACACCGTGTCACCTAGGTACCGTGGTGGGTGCTGAAAAAAAATGGACATAGACAGGCTGAGGTTCCTTCCCTATGATTGCACCTACCCTAGGCAACATGGAGATATCAGTAACACAGAGATAAATGGAATCACCTCTATAGTCCACCCAATCAGCACTCACACAGCAGGGCTGCCCTGAGTCAGGGTCCATGATAGAGCCACAAGAAATCCAAGCAAGAAGTGGAACCCAGGACTGTAACAAGCATGCTAATAGCTATTTGCCTTTCAAACATCAGTTGTTTGCTGGATCTTCCCAGAGCCCCCAGTGAGCACTGGGCACAGGGTACCAAGATCAGTGGCAGTCTGTCTATGTGACAGTTGGTTAACTTACAAACAGAAACTTGAGGACCATGGACAAGCCGGAACACATAATAACACAGAAAGGCGTCAACAGGCCAAGGACTGCTCGGTGGCAAAAAACAAAACTAAAACAACTACAAACAAGAAACTTAGGAGAAAATAAACATCACAGATGATGTAACCTGAGGGTAAATAGTAAAAAAAGTACCAGCAAAAAAGCACAAGGAGGGGAACTTTCCTGGAATCCCATTTTAATTCTAATTTTACATCAGGAGGTGTGATCCCCTGGCCTGCCAAACTCACACTGATACTCATTTCTGAAAACTGAACTAAAATTTTCTTACTTCAGAATTCAGCTGATGGCCTTTAACCTTTCTCCCCTTCAAATAGCATAAAACCCCACATCTAATTTACCGCTTTGGGTCATCCTATAGTGTGGCGTGAAATAAATCAATAAACAGCAACAGAATAGAAATCACTGCACTAAATAGTATGGTACCATTTGTAAGATTATTGGGACCGCCTAAGTCCCCAAAAATAAGATCGAGGAGCTGCCAAAGTGTCAGGAACACATTTGTCTAAAAGTGTACACTACAAACACTAAGCAGAAGTTCCACATGGGAACCCACAGAATTTGCTGGAATATTTCCATCTGTTCACCTGCCAACAAACAATGCTCTTGGGACAAGTGCTAGGGGCTCATCTAGGACAGACCTGGAGACTTGCACTGCTCTGGTCCCCGGCTTTGCTTCAAGAGGTTTCTTCCTAACCCTCCAAAGAGCCTCCTGGGGGCACTAAGACAAAGCTGTTTCTGTTTTCCCTCTCTCTATTTGATTCCTGCCAAGGGAACTAATATCAATATCAAAGGTAATACCTGCTGTTCACGGGGTTGGGGGGGGCTTTCTACCTCTGGAACTCAGGGGGGATGGTTTCATAAGCAAATGTGAACAATCTCACAAACACTCAAGCCCAGCAAACCCCATCCCCACCCTCGCATGTACTCCATGAAACAGAATCGCCCAAATGTGTAGTCATCCATGGTTTTAAACAATTCTACCCTCCTAACATGGCTAACATCTAATCTGAAAACAGCCATCGACTCCAGACTTCAGCAGGGAACGGACTCGAACTTTGCCTCTAACCCAGGAACTCACCGTGAGGACATCAGCAGGAACTGCCTGCTAGTATAGCATGTTAGATACATGCAGTAAAAACGCCATGCAGAAGAGCAGTGCACATCATGTGTTACAGTAGACAGAGATGCACTTTCACATTCCAGAGAGTGGGCTTTGTCTCCCCAACAGCAGTGCGGACAGATGCCCTCTTGGAATTCTACCTTAAGCTATTTCGTTAGGCATATTCAAGCATTCAAATTTGTTGGGGGAAAAAAAAAAAAAACCTGAAATAAGCCGCTCCTTTTTCTTCACTTCTCAGCTGCAGCGTGGCTTTCAAAAAATAAATATTGACAGCTACAGGGGCCCTCACCTAGCTCAGCAGGGAAATCCTCTCACTCTCTCATACATACCACTATAGCAGTGTTTCAAAGAATCACCAGGTCCCCTGCAGCAGGCAGTGGCCTCAACAGGTCAAGAGGCTTTGGTGATTTTCAAGATTATCACCCTCTCCTCCCATCCCAGGGCTGCAGGTCCGGTCAAGACCTTCAGGAACTCTACACGCAGCCACTCTCCGTGTGGAGCTGGGGTTGCAGCTCAGAGCCTTCTAAGGAAACAGATCGTACATGGGCTATGGTGTCAGCCACCGCCACGGCCCGCAGTGTCTGTCTGTCAGGAGTAGCTGTCTATTCTAAGTATCACACAGGGCATCCTGGGGCGGCATCCACATCATTGACTGCCATACTCCTTCCTCCCTGATTTCTATCCTCTGTCAAGTTCAGACGTGGACTGTACATGCATGGTTAACTGTCACAGAAACTGCACTGACGCTCCTCTCCCTGGACATAGTATTCCTTTTCTGAGAGTAACAATATGTGATGTACCATAGTCTCAGGTTCGAAGAATGGCATTTCTCAGTTAAAATTCAGAAAGTAGATTTTCTTTTTAATTTTTTTCATTATTAATTTGTTTTTCTTTAATCGCTTTATTCTAGTGAACTCACAAATACAAACAACACACAGCTGGTTTAAGGAAGCCGCTCAACACTTATCCAGTCCTAAACTCTGCATCTCAGTGAACCTTGTACAGTTAGAGTAACTGTTCTGGAACCCTGGAGCATCACTAAGGGGTTTATACTTTCTCTATCAATTATAGGGTTTTGTTTTTAGTGGTTCTTGCTATTTCAATATTCAGAAAACTGATTTCACTTATCCACCATAAAAAAGAAAACTATGACAGAGTTGAAGCTAGAAAAAAAAATTAGCTTTGTAATCTTATATGCAGATCCTAGCTTATAATGCACGTGTGTGTGTATGTGTGTGCATGTGTATGTGTAAGTGTAGATATAGTATAAAAATTTTTTAAAGTAATAGGTGATGAAGAAGGGTGGAATGTAGGCAAAAGAATGCACGCATTGTGAAAGAAATTGCAGAGCTGAATTTTCAGACTTTACAAAGTATTGTAAAACTTGTGTTGCAACTCCAAGTCTATTAAGGTGCACATGCACTCAGAGCACCTCCTCTTATTTTCAGGATATTTTTCCTTCTATGGAACTAACAGTGAGGTGACAACCATGCAGACATGCTACATCCAAATATTAAATATTACGAGTGGTCCTGGCACAGCAGTGTCTGTAGGATATACAGTATGGTTTCTGTGGGCTATAGAATATTCTTAATGTTTTACATAGGGTATTTTTTTTTTCATTCCAATTTCAGAAAAATAATAGGTGGGAAGCATGTAGACTCAGCCACTGTGGGAGGACACAGGCTGGATGGTGTCAAACCACTTCAAATGTGACTCTTTCTTAATCTTAAAAAATAAGATCTTAAGGAAGAGTGATGTACGGTGATTCATGCCTGTAATCTCTGCACTCAGGAGGCTGAGGCTGAAGGATTGCCATGAGACAGAGGCCATCATGGGCTACATGGGGAACTACAGGCCAGCCTGAGCTACGGAGTGAGAGGCTGTCAAAA
>NW_008340972.1:1049695-1058558 GCF_000622305.1 Nannospalax galili | reverse complement strand
TGTGTGTGTGTGTCTGTGTCTGTGTCTGTGTGTGGGTTTGTGAACATGTGAGTGCAGGGACCTATGCTGGTCAGAGACATGGAGCTGGAGTTACGGGTAGTTGGAGGCACCCAGTATAGGTGGTGGGAACCAAAGTAGGGGCCTCTGGAAAAGCAAACATTCTTAACCACTGAGCCCTGTCTCCAGCTCCCTAAGTCCTTGATTTTTAAGAGGTCAGATATGATAAGGAACTTCTATATTATTAGAGACAGATGACGAGAAAAGGCTGTTGAGTTTTCAGCTCTCAGTGCAAGTGTGTGTAAGGCAGAGCTGTGTGTGAACACACGGCAGATGCTGAAAGTCAAGAACAACCCTTTGCTAGACAAGAGGGCTAGACCCGTGGATAGGTGAGCTGCTGTTCTCTACTTGGCAGTTGAAATGGCTGAATTCAGAGATTTTATTACACTACACAACAGTCATGTGGTCAAGTTGTTTCTGTGTCCTGTGTGAGTCTATTTCCAGTTGGCTTTGGAGTAAACCATATTCCAGTGACTGGTCCAAGGAGCTCCATTCCCACTCCCTCCATACTGTTAAAGAGTGTTCAGTCATTTACAACATGCTTCAATTGTATTGACTCAAGCTCTAACTTCCAAAGTCAGAATGAATAGGAAGAAAGAGATCTCAGTCTGAAAGAATGAAGGTGTTTTCTAAGAACCTCTCTCTCCTTTTTGAAACCCAGCCAGGTGAGAACTCCATATTTTAGTATTTTTTTAACAACAACTGTTTATATCTGAGTACATTTAAAAAAAAAAAAAAAAAAAAAGCATTAGACCAGGCGTGGTGGCACACGCCTTTAATCCCAGCACTTGGGAGGCAGAGGCAGGTAGATCTCTGTGAGTTCAAGGCCAGCCTGGTCTACATAGTGAGATCCAGGACAGCTGGGGCTACAGGGAGACCCTGTCTCAAAAAGACCAAAAAATAAAATAAAATTAAACGATAACCTATCCAAGCAGGGGTTCATGATTTACAACTTATTGTCTACTCCTTGAGGGATTTAAAATTTTCTACATAGTATCTTCAAATCCCTAGAGAAAAGAGGCTATATAAATTCAAAATAAATAAGCACCAGTTTATGTGGTAACGCCTTTGACTTCTTGAAATGCCTTCCCAACTGGCTCATGGACATGAATTCATTTAATAAATTAATTTCAGAAGAATAAATCTAATTTACCTGCAGTGAATGCCATCATTTCTCACAATACTAGCTAAGTGCCCTGAAAGTTTGCATCAAACAAAAGCTTATTTGTAGTGTCATAAAATATATCTTCTTTGATTTGGTTCCCAGCATCTTTGCCCAGCCTTGATTTTCATAGCATACTATGTCCGATATTTAATTTGCTAGGACTTGAAGAGATACAACCACGCTTCATTTTCCCAAGACAATCTCAAAGGTAGAGGGAAGAATTAGAAGCATTCTCCAAAAGGAATGGACAGAAGAACAAACTTTTCCTTATAAAATTCAACAAAGGGCTGGGGAGGCAGCTCAGTCAATCAAGTGCTTGTTATGCAAACATATGGACCTGAGTTGGATCCCCAGAACTCAGGTAAAAAAATCTACACATGCTGGTATGCGTTTGCATTCCAGGCATGGAGTGACAGAAATAACACCTGGGGCTCCATGGCCAAGAAATTTCACCTAACTGGCAAGCTCAAGACAGTGAGAGATTGTCTCAAAAAACAGGAGTGGAGGGCAACCACATGGTGGCTAACAACTGTCCATTACTCTAGTTCCAGGGGATCTGATGCCCTCCTCTCACACAGAGGCAGGCAATACACTCAATATGCAAAAATGACAAATAAAACATTTTACAAAATAAGGTGAGGGGCTGGAGAGATGGCATAATGGTTAGAGCACTGACTGCTCTTGCAGAGGACCTGGGTTCGAATCCCAGGACCCACACGGCAGCTAACAACCATTCATAACTCCAGTTCCAGGGGATCTGACACCCTCTTCTGACTTCTGAGGGTGTTGTATGACATGAGTGCACTTACATGCATTAATGCAATATACTCATACACATAAAAGTAATCATTTAAAAAAAAAAAAAAAAAAAAAACAAGGTGAATAATTCCCAGGGTATGACACCAAGGTTGACTTCTGACTTCCACAGTACATACTGGTACATCAACATGCACACATATCCACACACACAAATACAACAGGAAAAAAAAAAAAAAAAACTATTCTGGAATTTAGGAAATTTTCAGAGAAAAAAGTAAACTGAAAAAAGCAACGAAACTTGTTTTAAGATAGCTTCTTCAAAAGCCACAATGTTCTACCTTTAAAGGTTGACAGAATTCCGAGAGTGAGATTATGTACATGGTAACTTCTGGGTTAAGTAACTGAGAGACAGAGACAGAGACGGAGACCGCGGGGACCGCGGCGGGGGGGGGGGGGGGGGGAGAAAGAAGAAAATCCTGAGGGATGTAGGGACTCCCTCCATGTAAGAATTAAAGTACACTGGAATTCACATCTATCTGCATTAACCATACGTGTTAAGGAGTAGAGGAAGGCTTAGAAACAGTGCTAAATGCACCATCTGGAATCTTGTGGAATGAACTTTTACCTGATGGTTAGTGGCAATTTATTACTAAACACAAGTGAGATGTGTGAGCTATTCTGGACTCAAATAGGACATTATCCTCACAACAAGACCAATATTCACTGAGCAACATATCCACCAAGCAGGAAAACAGACCAGCGGCTGTGTCGTGAAGAGCCCACAGCATCGTGGATTCGTCTGTGAACTGGAGCCTCAGATCTGAGAGTGTCTGAGAGTCTCCTTACCACCCACGCTGTGAGAACTAAGCATCAGGATGCTGCAAGGACCATGCACCCACTTTTAAATCTCTGTACCATTTGTCTCTGTCTTTTTGTATTAGTGCCTTACTGAAATGGAGTCTGTTGCTGCTGCCGAGAACATGGACCCGTCTTTCTAATAATACTCAGGTGGTTTTATATAACACCTGCTCCTCCTCTCCTGTGACTGTTACAGATCCCAGCACTATGAGATCCCAGGGTTGGGGACTCACCCTGGGGAAGCCTTGATGCTCACTCCCATAAGCCAGCAACTGCTGTTACCTTCCACCCTGAGAAGACCCAGAGAGATGACATGACCCTTGCCAGCTCCCCCTCCTTGCTTGCCTCCAACTGTATGCATCAAGACCCTGTTGATCCTGACACTAATGCCAATATTAGTTACTGAGAGAACTATGCCACTTCAAGAGGCAATTTAATTCCCTCAGAGCTACTCCACTTTGCACTGAAATACCATGACAGCTGTCTTAAGAAGTTGCCCAAATTGCCCTAAATGTCTGGCTTATTCACAGAAAGCATCAATCTCAGTGCATGGATCCAATGATACCATGAATACATCTATTACGATGACAAATATTCCTTATGATACATTTATATAAAACCACAGATACATCACATGATGTCTTATTATATCGTATGATAATCGTGCATTATGCACACCCCACGTCTCCTCATCCAAGTTAAAGAACGGGGCTAAAATGGGACTCCAGAGAAAGTTTCCAACAACTAGCTAGAACAGTTGGCTAGTTAACACGGGTAAAGCAAGAAAAATATTTCCAAATCTTTGGTCTCCAACAATGTTCTTAGAACTCTGGTCAGAACACATTTATTTCTGCTTATTCTTTTTGTTTGTTTGTTTGTTTGTTTGTTTGTTTTTTGCTTGGTTGATTGAAAAAGCTAGTAAAAGTGAGCACACATAAACTTTGGCTACAGGGAGGGACCGGATATGGAGAAGGGCACATTTTTTAGTCTCCTGGTCCAAGGAGTCAATCAGATGCACAGATACCAGGAATAAAATGACTGTGACCAAGGCTGGTTTTAAGGTAGTTTTGTTTTGTTTTGTTTGTTTTGTTTTTTGGTACAGAGTTTCACAATGTAGCCCTGGCTGGTCCAGAATTTGCTATGCAGACCAGGCTGACCTTGAACTCCCAGAGACCCTCCTGCTTCTACCTCCCAAGGACTGAGATTAAAGACCTGAGCCACTGCTTGTTTCTTCACAGTTAACAGCTCCCCCAGAGCAAATCTTGCTACAAATGGTATAGATACAAGAATTCTTACTCACCTTTAAAAATACACACTCCTAAGGCTTCAAACAATCAAAACTTAGGCAAATTTCTTTTTGTTATTAAGATAAAATTTTTTAAATAAAAATGGGTTAAAATTTCTCATATTTTTGGTATGATTCCACTCAGATGCCAAAGGGTTATCGGTGTCCTCCGATGTCTCCAAAAGTATTGTGGTTGAATTTATTTATTCCTAGTGTCTCTTCTCCCCACCCCACCTTTCCCTCTCTTTCTCTCCCATCCACATGCATGCAGACACATCCATGTACATCTATACAAGGTACTATGGAATTAAAGGAGGCTATGGCAAAATACTATACACAATTGTATAGATTTGGCCAAGTGTGTTAACCACCAAAGTCTAGGGCTGTTTAACTGCAGAATCCACATAGGAAGGTCATGGGGAATATTGTTGCAAAAGGACTTCAATGCAGTTTATATTAATGACAATCTGGAAGTGAGGGCTTAAGAAATCTTTTCAAAGAGTTGCTTTTGCTATAAAGCCTAGAAAAAGCCTCAGAGAGGAGGTAGGTTACAGAGACAGATAGAAAAGTCACAAAGAGATGTTGGTCACAGAGAGGGGCAGGTCATACAAAGGAGCAGGACTTACAGAGGGATTAGGACACAGAGAGTGATAGGCCATATGCACAGGTAGGTCACACAGAGGGGTAGGTCATATACACGGGTAGGTCATACACATGGGAAGGTCACACAGAGGGGCAGGCCATACACATGGGTAGGTCACACAGAAGGGTAGCTCATACAGAGGGGTAGGTCATACACATGGGAAGGTCACACAGAAGGTAGGCCATACACATGGGTAGGTCACACAGAGGGGTAGGTTATACACATGGGAAGGTCACACAGAGGGTCACCTATAAGGGCTGATATCTTCCTAAATATTAAAAGCTCCTGGTGTATTAGTATAGTCAAGAGAATCCCCCCCGGGGTGAGCAGGAAGAAGACGTACTAATCCCGATGTGCTTTTCAGTGCGGTTGCATATTAAGTGAATCCCGAAAGAAAGCATTAGAGAAATGTGAACTGCCAAGGACTTCATCACTGAGAAGGCCACAGAATAATCATCTTTACCCAGAATCCCAGAATCAGTCCCCTAACATGAATGACTAGCTAGGGACAGGGTCCATGGACCACAATGGGGATGCATGAAAAGCCCTTATTCCAAGGACAGCTGAAGACAACAGGCTGCGTGGGGAAATCCAAGGCTGACTTTGCGTTCTTCAAAGAAGGAAAAACACCACCACCAACACCAACAAAAACCAATTGTCTAAAAACCACACACACTCAAAGCCTGCACCAAATCTACAAACACCAAGCTCCTGTGTTAGGAACCAGAAGAGAGCCCAGTGCATAGTACAGGAGGCTACTTACAGAAGAGGCCATTTTACACCAATTGTTATTAGAGAAATGCTGTCAACCATTACGTACAGCAGTGGTGGATGCTGAAGAGAAGGACTCAAGGCTATTTATTCCCAGACGCATTTTATAACGACAGTCTTCCGATGCCCCTCAAAGCAAGAGAAAACACTAAACACTAACTATGGACCATGTCTCCCAAAGATTCATATGTTGTAAAGTTGGTCTCGTTCTGATAGTATCCAAGGAAGGCTAGTGGAAGGTAATTAGGTACCTGATGGCATCAACTACAGAAGAGATGAACATAGTTCTCACAGGACCCTCATCACTTCGCATAAGAGTAGTTTATCATAAATGGAGCAGGCAGCTCTGGCCCCTGAATCTCTGTTTCACGTGATCTCTTCAGCAATGTGCCCCTGCCATGAATCACGAGAATCCAGGGATCCAGCATTTTCTAGTTTTCAAACGAGTTTCAATAAGCCTCTTTTGTTTATAAAGTATCCAGCTCTAGTTATTATATGATAGCAACAGGAACAGGATGAAAATAGCATTCAATATAATTCAAGCATTTCTTAAAATGGTTGATTTTCCTAGTCAGTGGTTACTAATAAAAGGATAATAAACTACAGAAATAGGGAGAAAACACATAAGCTAACATGGTATTCACAGAAGGCCAAAAGATAAAGTCTTTTGAAAGTCAACAAAAAAACTGAGGGAGTTTGTTATGAGACCTGCCTCATGAGACATATTTAAGGAAAACCTTCACATTGAAATGCACGCATGCTAAAAAGTAATATGAAAACACACGAAGTAAAAGTAAAGATATGGATATATACATGTACTGTGACATGGGGAAGCTGGTAAGTTACTTTTAACCCTGCTGTAAAAACTAATAATACAAGTATTTCATTCAGTGAACAATGTGAGGTCAAAACACACTCTGTTACTGACACAAGCAAAAATACTCTTAATCATTGGGGAGGTGCTCCACTGACACAGGACAGCATTGCACAGATGCCATAATGTCTGTATAAATAAAGGAATGAATATAAAGTTTAAAGAGATCACTTTATACCGTAATGTGGCCATTCCTACTCCAGATAATTCCTAGCACGTAAGGAACTTTGAGCGGTGCCCTATATTTGTATTGAAGAGCTGTGCTTCCCACACTGCTCTGTAGTGTCTTTTGGAGGTCAATAAAGGGCAGCTCCTCCCTTCCTCTGCCTTTCACTGGTTACAAGCAAGTCAGTAAATCCAGACCATGCTCAATGAGAGGGATCCACCCCAAAACATGTGAACAGCAAGAGCCTGAGTTCGCCAGTATCAGCATATTACTACACACTAGTGCCAGCAAGACTTAAAATTCAGAAAATGTAATCAATTATCTTTTTCAAAAAAGTATTCAGAGAGACAATAATTGCTCCCATCTTACCTCACACTGAGATACAATGTTGAGACTATTTTGCATGGTGGGGCATTTATGAGGCTGGGGCACATGCCAGATAATAATACCTGAGTTTAATAAAGGTATAAATGCAGAAGTTCTCTTAAACAGGAAAATAATATACTGTGCAGTGGAGTCGAGGGAAAAGATTTGGTTGGTTGATTCCATAATAAAGAGAATTCCACAGAAAGCAAGAGTCACGTCAAGTTCACAGATAGGAAAGGTACCAGACCCTGTTAAAAGACTATAAGGGGCCTTGGGTGACAACACAGAACTTGTCTGGTAGAGGAGGACTGAAAGTGAAGGGGACCTGGAAGACGGGGTGGATTAGGGAGGACCACAGACCAAATCCAAAGACTAAACTAAATGAGGCAAAATTTCCTAAACGGAGGAAGAAGAGGTCCAGGGCTGTAGTTCCAGGGATCCAATTCAGAAATGCAAGTCTGACCGCTGTAAGGTGGACTCAGGACCAGGCTAGCACAGGAAGAGGGAGCCCGTTGGCAGCCACAAGGTCTGCAAGTCTGGGAATGAAAAGGATGGGCTTCCCACTGTGCTGGAGTCCTGCACAGGCTCTGCACTGGTCATGATCTCTCCAAGCTCTGTATTTTCAGTTCAAATCTCTCTCCTGACTCATTCAATATCTTATACTTCTGCTCAAACGACTGACAAGCACAGCAAATGCTCCATGTCCCCTAACGTGCTCAACCTCCTCTCTCACACTCTTGAGTTCATTATCAGGACCATAGGTGATGTGTCCCAGGACACAGCTGGTAGTCTGAACCCCGTCTTCCCTCACCTTCTCATTCATTCAACTATCAACACCCAGCCCCTTCATGCCACTGGCTCATGTCTGCTGCTCAGGAAGTCCACAACGACAATATAAAAGAGAACTGAATATCTGGGGGTCCACCTCTGAGCAAACCCCATCAGGGTCTAGTACCAAAGGATAGACCAGACAGATTTTCATGATCAGAAACCAAAGGAAAAGTTTAGAAAGATCCAAAAATAGTGTTGGGTTTTCCATCAGTCTGATAAGACTTGTGGCCTGAGAATTAATAATTATGTTATTATGACTAATTATGATATAATAGGACAATTATAGCAAGAATTATGTTAAACAAAAGGAAATAAAGAGTTGGTTTCTCAAACATAGGAGACTGTGCTCTGATGATTATCCACAGCATGCCTGGAACCCTCTTTAAGGATGCTAAAAATTCCTGAATATTCCTAAGGGCTGCCATCAAGAATGCAAATCCTCACGAATGAAAAATTGCATTTGTGACAAGAATGGCCATTCCATGGACGTTTAGAGTTTGTGCTTCTCTTCTGAGGCATCAGTAGCTTATGATAAAAATGAGCTCTGTTTTAAATTCCGTATGTAGATCCAGGTCAAGACTGAGGCATCTTGCTATATTCAGCTGAAGAGCTCCATCTTTCTATGATTCCCTCTCTGTGGGAATTTCTACAAATGGAAGGGACAAAGACTCCATGTGCCTTTTTAAAACTGAGGACCGTGGAAGTGGATCAGGGGGCGGGATGCTTGCCTAATATTGCCTAACATGCCCTGGGTTCATTCCTCAGCACTATATAAATCAGGCATGTTGGCACACAGGTATAATCCCAACACTCAGCGGGTAAAGAGATGAAGATCAAGAGTTCAGAGTTGGAGGGCAGGCAGGGTTCCTCAGTGGGTAAAGGCACCTAGCAGCAGACCTGATGATCTCAGTTGGATCCCTTTAACCCACATGGTAAAAGGACAGAGCTGACTCTCACAGGCTGGC
This sequence comes from Nannospalax galili, assembly GCF_000622305.1. Lineage (NCBI taxonomy): Eukaryota > Metazoa > Chordata > Mammalia > Rodentia > Spalacidae > Nannospalax > Nannospalax galili. Next base: position 1,049,818 of record NW_008340972.1, on the reverse strand, counting down.
CTCTAAGGCCTCCACATGCACTGTGGCCCAGGCACACACAGAGAGATGATGACGAGAGATGGAGGATGGATGGATGGATGGATGGATGGATGGATGAATAGAGAGATGATAGATGATAGATAG
>NW_008340972.1:1027903-1047903 GCF_000622305.1 Nannospalax galili | reverse complement strand
TGGAGACCAGAGAAGCCTGGCCCATCTCAGCAAGGAAAATTTCTTAGACATTAACACCCATCTTCTTCAGTTTTGCTTATGAAAAAGAAGAGGGTTCAATGCACTTAGATGATTGCATGATAAACCCTAAAACGGGCAAGGAGCCAGCCAGAGTGTTGGAGGGGGCACTACCTAAGACACCTCGGGGTTCCAGAAAGCAAGCCAGCTCTCCCCACAGGCAGGATGCCCAGAACATAGAGAGAGAGGAGAGAGAGGTGGACAGAGTCATCATCTGGAGACCACTGGAGGCCAGTGTCTGCGGGAAGGGTTGATGATGGTAGTCACTTGAGATGTCTTTGCCTAAACGTGAACACAGGTCAGAAGGTGTCCAGTTCTTAAATCTCAGACTCAAGCTTAGGACAGTGACTGAGAAGAAAGAGGACCCAGCTGGAGACACTGGGCAGCCTCACCACTGCCCCAAATAATACATCTCCCTCTTCCGTTTTAGACCAACACTGAGCTCTTGAAGAGTTCAGGATGGTTGTAGAAGAGGAAAATCTATTAGGTTTCCTTAAAGATTCAGGGGAACGAGTTGAGGTGGAGGTTACCATGTTCACAAACTCAGGGTGGACGAGAGCTCCCATTCACCTATAAACGCCCCTGTGTCACTCAGTGCGATCCTGTGGCATCGAATAGAAAACGCGTGGATGCCAATCAGCGCCTGTTGAGACTAACGTTCTTTCTGGGCTTGGGAAGAGTACCTGTCAGTCAAGATCCAAGGTCATCCCCTGAGCTCCACATGTACATGTACATATAGGCACATGTACTCACACACAAATAAGCACCCCAGCATGCACAGACATGCATGCACACACACAAAGAAACTGAAGTTCTGGTCCTCCACGTCACTGTCACATGCTTTTATAAAGGAAACAAAAGTCATGTTTGTCAGTGAGGAGATAATCTTAAAAATAGCTAATCTGAAGTAGTTTTGGAGTACATTGGAATATTTACAAAATTGCATAATCCTGCACGACAACCGACAGGCACAGTAACTTAAGAGAAAGAACGAACACCAGAGGCAGCTGGCCAAGTCCTGCCTCGCCCTGATTCTCATTCCCCTGTTCCCCTCAACTTCCGGTCTGAAAGTCATTTTTCTTTCTTGGCATCCACATTCTATGTGCAAGAACGCAGGGAACACTTGAGAAGCCAGCAGGACAATGCCCTGAGTTCTAGGTTTCCAAATACCTATAGGCTTGTATCAGACAACATCTGTGTTATACATGTTTCTATGCTCACCTACACAGAATTCTAGAGAGTCTGGAATTTCCTGAGTTTACTTCTATAACCAAAATTGACCCCTTTTCCCAATTTCCATGTGACTTCTCATTTGGTAGCTACTCATTCTTCACCAAAGAAGGGGCAGAGCACCCAAGCGTCGCTTGAGGGATGCAGACACTGGGCAAGCCTTATGGAATCCTTCTAATGAGTCGGAGAATACTCAGGGTAGATTCCACTGGGAGGGCTGACCATGTACCTGGCACTGTGCAGAGGACTGTACAGATTAACTTCCTCACGTCTCTGTGTGGCAGTGGTCCTCCAGGTCAATTCCTCCCATTTCAAGACAGAGAAACTGTGGTCAAAAGAGTTTGTCTAAGTGCTGGTAAAGGAGTCACATGGGGTGCGAAAATCATAGTCCTAGGTGCAGTGTGTAGGCATCCTGAGTCCTTTGAACTAAGGGACATTGCATGCCTGAGAAGCTGTCTCATGATGAAGGTCCTTCTATCCCCCTCCCCCCTTGTCCCAACCCAAGTTCAGGGACAGAACGTTATCTGCAGTTCTTTATCTACCCACATGCAAGATCCACCAAAAAGAACATAAATAGCCTTCAATACTCTTTTTTTTTTAACGTAATATATTTTCATGTACTTTTTATTCTTAAATTTGCCCGACTCTCTTATCACTCTTTAGGAATTGTCCTTACCATAACAAATTGCAATATGTGCCGACCATCAAATACTACCGAAGTGTATTTATTTTACAAGTATATACATACAAAAGTAACATTTTAAAAGCATAGCAATCGTTATTTTCTAGAGAACCTAACACCTACTCTCTAACCATCAAAGTTTCTTGGTTGTTTTTTGTTTGCTGGGCTCACTCTGTAGCCCAGGATGGCCTCAAACTCCCTGCTATCCTGCAGACTCATTAGTGGCAGAGTTACAGTGTGTACACCATGCCACGCCTGACTTACAGGACACTTGGATCACAGAAGAAGCTGAAGTCTAGACCCCACTCCTGGAGAGCACAAAACTTTGTCTCAGACCATTGTCCACCGCTGGGCTCGCTTCCCTCCCCTAACAGCCACTGAGCATCCAAATGACTCACAGCCTCTCCTGCCCCTCTCTCCTCTGAAAAGGGCATCTACGTTTTTAAATCCTGTCTATCTTCCTGTGAGTCCCCAAGCTTGTAAATTTGTTTGTGTTCCTCCAAATAAGTATTTAGTCAAAATGCTTTTAGTTCTGTCAAGTAGTCACTTGACTATTTCCAGCTCAGTTCAGAAGACTAAACCACCACAAGGAAGAGAGGGAGAAAAATGTCATGTTCTGGAGTCTATAAGGTACCATGGCGAAAACCGACAGTCAAAACACAATAGGGTTGTACTGAGACAACACGCAGGCAAGATTCCTCAGGTGCCTAGATCTCGTACAATTTAATACCTTAAAAGTAAAGGTCAGAATTGTGAACTGAATCAGCAACGAAAGTAAAAAGCCACATTATACAGAGAAACTGAATTCACACCTCCCCCTGTCTTGGCTGATTTTTCAAAAGTAAACTGTAAAGAGAGCACGGTAGAAGACAGTATTGGGGCCGACCGGATGTCCCATTTAACAACAACAACAGAAAAACAGTCATATTCTTATTTTCTTCTTCCTTGGGGAGCCTTCATCTGGAGATAACTTTCAAATAGAAGCAAGCTGCTTTTCTGCAGAGCCTGATGATCAATTTACACCTCTGGCAGAGGAAAGCCTAGAATTCTATTGTTTTGCTAATTGTCAATTTGCATCTTTCAAAGGTGTTGCATTTTCTCTTCTTTCCAGCAGGTTAAGACTAATTCTGTATGTTAATAAATATTATAAACACTTCACCAACATGCAGTTTGCTAAAAAGTATGTGATTATTGTAACTCCATTTCCCTCTACTTAATTACACATTGGATATTGAAGTGGACTTCATCAAAACTCGATGACCTCTTATTTAAAATGTACTTCTAGGAAGAATGAAACTTTTGCTTTTCAAATAAGTACTTAGTCAAAGTGCTTTTAGTTTACTTTTAATTAATACATTAGCGTATTTGCATATTCTTTTATTTTGAGATAGTCACATGTTAGCTGGGGCTGACCCCAAACTCTTATAAGAATGATCTTAAATATGCTATCTTCCTGCCTCCACCATGTCCTGGACGCTAGGGCTATAGGGATGTCCCACCAGGCCCTGTTCCTTGTAACTGGTTGCTGAAGACCAAGCCCAGGACTTCCTCTGGGGAAGCACTCTACCCAGCTGCATGCCCAGTGTTACACAAACGCTTGTAAAGCATCTTTGATGAATAGCAAAAAAAAAAAAAAAAACCAAAAAACTTTTAAGTCAAGCAGGACAAATATTTACCTGGATACTTATGATTTTGACTTTCAGTAGTTTAAAATATCCCGTTCCAAGTACAAACATAAATTTTAAAAACATGAAATGTAAAAGCAAAAGGCAGGTCACGGTGGTGCATGCCTTTAACCCCAGCACTTAGGAGGCAGAGGCAGGTATATTTCTTTGAGATTGAGGTCAGCCTGGTCTACATATTGAGTTCCAGGCCTGCTGAGGCTACTGGGAGATTCTGTATCAATCAATCAATCAATCAATCAATCAATCAATCAATCAATAAAAAAATCAATCAATCAGTTTTACAAAGTAACAAGAAAAAGCAGAAATATAAGTTGTAGGGGAAAAAAAAAACGGAAAAGGGACCCAGACTGGGGCAAAATTTTTCCTTGTATGGGTGTTTACGGGAGTTCACCTACATATCCCAGTATGCACAAGCAATTCTATCTCCTGAGCTTGGTTCCAAATGAAAGTACGGGTTTTTTGAGATACTTGTTAACTCACTGAAGATTTCCCTACCCATCACTACATATGAAATTCCATGTCAAACTTCATGTTCACGAACTCAGGAAGGTGATTTTCAGCAAGATCAGGGATGCTTAGTTCCCATCACATATCCACAGGAAGATGCCTAAAGGCCATTTATAGTGCTTTAAAGGGGAGAGGAGCTCACCAATTCAAGCTGTATTCACTAAATTTATTTATATCTGACCTTTTTCCCAAAATGCATTCAGAGAGGTGATGTCCACAAGCCTTTCTTGGCTTCTCAACTGCAGAACCACAGGCAGATCAGACCTCCTGATGACAAAGCTCATAGAGTTCAAAGGCTCACGGAGTGTTTTGTAAAATATGAATGTGAACTGTACTGCCTTCTGCGGGTTCTGGACTTGCTCTTAAGGCATGCCATCCTTCCAAGAAGATTCACCTCCTCACCACTGCTCCCTGACATCATGAATACTTAAAAGCTTCTTGAATGTATTAACAATAAAAAATTTAAATATTTAAATTAGGGAAGCTGGAGAGATGCTCAGTGGTTAAGAGCACTGGCTGCTTGTGCAGAGGACCAGGGTTCAGTCCCCCGTGGTGGCTACCAACCTTAACTATAACTCCAGTGCCAGGGAATTAGACACCCTCCTCTATCCTCTGTCAGAATTGCATGCACCTTAGTGCACTTACATACATGCAGGCAAAATAGACACAAAGTGAAAATAAGACATTTTAAAAACTTAAATATTTAAATTAACTTTTTCAATTCAGTCTATTCCTATCCCCAGGATACTTCTCGCATGTGAGATATATATTACATACATACAAACATACATATATACATAAAGATGCAGATACATGAACATATGTACATATAATATATGTGTACACTTACATGCACATTTTATACATAAACCCATTGTAAAGAATCTTAAAACTCTTCCATATAATTTTTGATGAAATCTAAGAACAAAAAAACTGATCGCTGAGTGTATTGGGGAGAAAAAGCCAGGAAAATTAGGAAGATAAGAAGAGGAGGAGTTGCTGTGTGCAGACAATTGGAAAAGTGATAGAGTTCAGTTTTAATAGCAGAAGTCACCTTGATGTGCAAATAACCCAGTCCTGTGAAAGTGCACAGCATAGACCCAGATAACACTCATTATGATGAGTACACATGGTCTATGTATCTGAACTCCAAGGGATTTCAGCATTTGAAGTTTGTCTTCTTACGTGTCTCATAGCTATGGCAAGACACCTTACAGAAAAAAAAACTTGAGGAAGAGTTTAATTTTAGATTGTACTTTAAGAAGGGATACCATCCACTATGGTAGGAAGACACAATGGCCTGAGATCGCACAGTGTCCGGTCAGGAGCAGAGAGATGAAGGCTGGTCCTCAGTTTGCTGTGCTCCTGGCTTCCTGTTTATTCAGTCTGGGACCCCCAGCGCGCAGGATGGTGCTGCTCACATTCAGAGCGAGTCATGCCTCCTCAGCTAATCCTCCCTGGAAACACCCACAGAAACGTGCCCAGAGGTGTGTCTCCAAGTGATTACAAATCCAGTGAAAACTAAGCATCACACACTGTGCTGGACGGCTTCAGCTGTCACCTTGACACACCCTGGAAGAGGAACCCCAACTGGGGAATTTCCTCTATCAGATCGCCCTGTGGACATGTCTATGAGGCACTTTCTTGATTACTGAGTAATACAGGAAGGCCCAGCCCATGGTGGGTGGTGCCACCCCTGGGCAGGTGGTCCTGGGTTGTATAAGAAAACAGGCTGAGCACAGATCAGGGGAGCAAGCCAGTAAGCAGTGTTGCTCTGTGGTCTCTGCTTCAGTTCCTGTCTCAAGGTTCTTACCCTGAGCTCCTGTCCTGACTTCCCCCATGATGAACTCTAAGCTAGAAGATGAAATAAACCCCTTTTAGTTGCTTTTGGACAGTGTTTCACTGCAACAAACAGAAATCACGCTAAAACATACCTATCTTTTTTTTTTTAAACTCTAAAATAGATACCTTCCTTTTTTTACCTTCCTTTTTTTTTCTGGTCTTTTTGAGACAGGGTTTCCCTGTAGCCCCAGCTGGCCTGGAACTCACTATGTAGACCAGGCTGGCCTTGAACTCACAGAGATCCGTCTGCCTCTGCTCCCGAGTGCTGGGATTAAAGGTGTGTGCCACCATGCCCAGTCATCCTTCCTATTTTAAAGTAGCTCTTACTACAGAACCTGTGAGAGTTTTCCATGAACTATTTAGTAAGCACTTGTGGTCTGAAACACATTACCCCTAAAACACGGCACACTGGCAAGAAGGAAAAGCTTGGAGCAATGTAACACTGAGCTCTCCACAGCTCCGCCCTGAAGCACACTTATAAACAAATGCCCAGATTCTCCTCAGCTGGAAGTTGATCCTGAGACCCTCATAGAGAGGGCTCGTGCCCCATACCTGTGGGGGAGTGAAGGTCACACAGACTTGTTCACTTGACTCCTGTTTGTTAGGGTTAGCTCACAGTCTTTCAAAGTTTCTTCACGATGAATCACCTCTTTCATCAGATGGAGCATAAAATACAGTTTCCCCTAGGTCTTGGGTCTTCATTTCAGAAGGTTCCTGTACCGAATTCAATTCTGATACAATCTAAATCTGTTACCCTTTTCTCTTGTGAGCCTTTCTTTCGTTGAAGGGAATAGCAACCTGAGACTCCTGTGAGGGGCGAGCAAAAGATGGTGCCCCTTATCCCTGAAAAACACCTACTATGTGTCCAGTTGGTTTGAATTAACATTGACTTTGGGGGAAAATTAAGTTGACAAGAGAGATACTTTTGGAGTGAGGTTCCACTTTTGCTAAAAACTGGAGTTCTCTGAACAAAATATCATATTACTTAAGAACAGAAAACTAATTTAAACCATTTTATGAAAACTGATTGAAATGACTGTTCAGTTAGCCTGTTGATAGAATGCTGATGATGGATATCCTTATTCATTTAACTTGGTGAATTGAAAGCTTGTGGAAGTTTCCATCAGATCATCAGCCTCTCAGAGTCCCACAATCAATATCTTCTTCAGTCATGAAGGGACTGTGTATATCTGTGTGACAGTAAGAATTAACTAAGCTGTGACTAGGAAGATGACGTATAGAAGCCCTTTCTATGTGCATGTACATATATGATACATATATGTGTATGTATAGATGGATATCTGCATATATATACATACACACACAGACAGGCACACAAAGTCCTAGACACACATAATTAACAAGGGCGAGGAGAGCACTCACCAGAGGAGGAAGAGGACCTGTACTCCAATCCCTACCAACTGCACAAAGCCCAACACAGCAGGACGTGTCTCTGATGCCAGCACTCCTAGAACAAGACGAGAGGCTGAGACAGGAGAGTCCCAGAAGCCCCTGGGCCACTTCATCTGCCACAGGAAACTGCAAACTACAAAGAAACTGACTCAGACAAGGTGGATGGTGAGGATTGACCCAAGCTGTTCTCTGACCCCTACATGCATACTATGCACACAGATGCCCACAATCACACATACTAATACACACACACACACCATACACACATAAGAAAATCTTAAGAGTTTTATAAAATTCTTTTTTTAAATTTTATTATTTTTTATTTTATGTGTATGAGTGCACAGCCTGCATATATGTAAGTGCTCCATGTCCTGCAATGCCCCCAGGGGTCAGAAGAGGCTGTTGGGTCCCCTGGAACTGGAGTTATGAAAGGTTGTTAGCCGCCATGTGGGTGCTGGGAACTGAACCCAGGTCCCCTGCAAGAACAACCAGTGGTCTTCACCTCTGAGCCATCTCTCTAGGTCTCTGTAAACCCTTTAAATAAAGTAACAAAATTGTCTACATAATTAAAGTGGTACATCAATTGGTACTGAGGAGAGACGAAGGGCTTTAGTTAACACCGACACTGAAGAATGACTATTCCGCTGACATCCATACCAATTTCTTTTTCCTGTCAGTAGCTGCAGATACTGGGAAATTAATTTCAGTGGCATTGTGGACATAACAGTGCAGAGGTTTCCAGAGGTTGCTGCAAAGTTGTCTGTCTACGTTTTCCATCCATGGCCTTATGCCCATGTTGCCCCAGTCTTCAAAGCACTTCAAGAATTTCCCATAATATTTGCATCAAGTGCAAAGTGCCCTCCTTGGTTTAGCAGTACCCAGTGACTCTGGCCCTCTGTCCCGGGATCTGCCTGTAGATACTCCCACTGGTCAAGAGAAGATTCAAGTTAACTTCAAACCTGATTGGCTGTGGGCCCCTCAGAAGTTACCACCTCAGGGGCTGGAGATATGGGTCAGCAGTTAAGAGCACTGCTCTTGCAGAGGACCTGTGTTCGATTCCCAGCACCCACGTGGCAGCTAACAACCATGTGCAACTCCAGTTCCAGGGGAATCCATCACCCCCTTCTGACCTCCATGGGCACTGCACAGGTACACTTGTATACATACATGCAATACACTTATACACATAAAATAAAAATAAATATTTTTTAAGTTAGGATGTCAGAGAATTTTCCTCAAATACTATCTGTCAGCAGTCTGACATTTCTTCATGGTCTAACCTCTTGGCCACATCTCTTATTCATGAGTTAGCTCATTCCTGACTCTGTAAACAGAGTGCTACTCAGAATGTGGACTGCTCTGCTGACGTCACACACACCCTCGGTACCTTTTGGAGTGCCTGGCATACAGCAGTTGCATAGTAAGTACATCCAGTAACTAGTGTTTATTATCTACCATAAAACTATCAAAATACAAAATTTTCCTGTCATTTAGAAAGAGATTTAACTCACAGGACTAGATAAACATTTAGTTACCATCACAACATGAGAACTCTTGGCTTGTAGAGAGGAATGCCCCAAGCTCTTACTGCATCTTTAATTCAATAATGGTAGTCCATCCTTTTAAGGACCGGGGTGACCTTCTGAAAGGCCGCTCTGCTTGTGGGCGCACCCTGTCTGGTGGTGGCAGCCTCTCCTCTCAACACGTCCAGTGGTTGTGCTTGGTATAGCATTTCAACACTTCTAAAACTGACTTTCAATTCTTCTAAAATTGACTTTGGCATTTTCTGCTATTTCCATCAGGCCCAGTTACTCTTTTCTTTTTGACGATCTTCTGGTTTGTTTTTGTGGTACAGTGAAGGCCCTATTCAAAGTTCCTGAGGCAAAGAATTCGAGAACCAGAAGTCGCCTGCTCACTGGGCTCCTAAGCCTTTCTTTCCATGTGCACGAGCTGCCCCTTGTGTCTTGAAGGGTCCAAGATTTTCTGTCTAATGAACTTTATCATCTCATCAAACTCACGTGTCAGCTTCTCAGACTTTTCTCCCAATTTCTCAGAAGACTTTAAGATGTTCAGGTCTTGGTGAGGAATCAATCACTTGTGTTCCTCGTTTGTCCTACACAGTGTATATTCTACTGTGTGAGAACAGGCTGCACTTATCTGTGCTTTTCTGAGTTTGGTCTTGGCATCCCCAGTCTCTCTCTCTCTCTCTCTCTCTCTCTCTCGCACACACACACACACACACACACACACACACACACACGTTTCTGTTTCTGTCTCGCCTACCAGTCTTACTGAGGATACTCAAGTTTATATTTCCAGCTCAGGGGCTGGAGAGATGGCTCAGCAATTAAGAGCACTGGCTGCTCCTGCAGAGGACCCAGGTTTGGTTCCCAGCGCCCACATGGGCAGCTAACAATTGTCCATAACTCCAGTTCCAGGGGATCCAGTGCCCTCTTTTGGCCTCTGCAGGCATTACACACAGATGCACTTACATACATGCTGGCAAAACACAACCCAGTCTCCTGTTCAGTATTTCTGCCTGGATGCTTTTTTAAAATGCTCACTTTAGTTAAGGAGACCCAAATCCTCCCTCGCCTTCTCTCTGATTCCTCTCTTTCTCTCTCTCTTACCCTCTGCTGGAATTGGAATGTGTAATATCCCCTACAAGCTCCGGTGTTTGAACACTGGTCTCCAGCTGGCAATGCTCTTTTAGAAGACGGTGGAAATTGCCGCAAGTGGGGTTTGCAGGAAGATGACTAGGAATAGCCCTCAGATTTCATAGCTTGGCCTTACTTCCTGTCTTCTCCCCGCTTCCTAAATGCAAATTCACTCAGGAAAAATGGACCAGCTGCGTGCCCAAGCTCCTGGTGCCTTCCCCACCATCGTGGACCCCATCCTTCCTTCCACAAGTTGCTTTGTGTCAGGTATTTGGTCACTCCAGGGAGGGAGGGAGGGAGGTGCTCCATGATTACCTGGGCTAATTGGTCTTGTCAACAAACTCTTTCACAGATGCCAAATGACAGTTTGGACCATTTCTAACATCTTCTTTACTGTCTCTACTCCTACATCAACCCAGTTCCCCAGGTTATCTCGTCTGCTGGGGACACTGCAATGGCCTACCACCAGACCGCTCTCCTTCCCTCCCCTGATAGACACTTAGTTTTTCTTCACAGCCATCCTGCTGGTCAAAATATGTCAGTTCTTTTCACTCCAAAGTTGCTCAGAGCTTTCCACCTCACGAAGAGACAAAGCTGAAGTTCTTCCAGTGCCCCAAGCGCCTACAGGACCTAGTCCTGCATCCTTTCCTGACCTGAGGTCCAGTCCTCCGTCCTCCATGCATGCGGGCCCCTCTCTTATCTGCTATTTTCCTTGCACATCATCCAGCATGAAGGCAAGGGTTTATTTTAAACTGTTTTGTTCATAACTCTGTCCTTGACACTTACTGTTGAACACAGAACATGATTGACACATGGTGCCCATTTGTGGTTGTATGCTCTGTGGCTGGGTCTCATCTTGATTATTAATATCTCCTTCATGCAAAGCATAGTTCCTGGACCATAATAAACATTCAATAAATCTTTGCTAATTAGTGAAGTGATTAATGATTAATAGACTAATTAATGAGCTAATGGAACACTTCGACAAGGAACAAAGCTTTAGCTCAGAGGAGCTTCCGAATACCAAGCGTGTGCATTGCCTCGTCACCTCACTGTCAATATTTCCCTTCCTTCTTCCTCTGTAAGGGTTTTCCAAGTCTTTTCAGGTTAAACTCACTTTCTGTGTTCTAGCTAGATGTAGACATCTATAGAGAAACAGCTGCAAAGCGCGGGCTAGAGAAAGAATGTTTTTATTTACGTATTTTATTTCCTACATAGGTGTGTGGTGTGCATGGATGAGTGCGCACATGTTGGCATGAGGGGGCACACACACAACTGTGTGGCAGTCCAAGAGTGACAATGATGAGTGGTTGCTTAATCATTCTCCATCTTACATTTGGAGGGAAATCACTCGCTAAGCCTGGAACTCACCATGTCAGCCCTTCCAGTCAGCCAGTTTGTTTTTGACGCTTTCTTCACCTCCCACACCTTGCAGTTACAACCTCTGGTCTTCTGTTTAAGTTCTGCAAATCCGAACTCCGAGCCTCACACGGGCAGCGAGGGCTCTTATCCACTGAGCCATTGCCTTAGTTTAAGAATGCTTTCTAAGTTTTCTCTTGTGCATAGCTAATAAACTTTAAAGCTTTTACCACTGACATCTATTACTATGTTTAGTTAAAAAAAAAATCAGTTAACCAAAGTAAGATATTAAACAGGAAAAAAGGAAAAAAATATAGAAGTTTCATTCATTCAATTCCTTAAATATTAGTACTTGAAAACAACATGATCTGAGCATATTTAGAGGCGTGGTAGTACATCGTCATAATTTATATTATTATGTAAAACATATAAAGACAGCTTATCTTTAAAGGTTTGAATTAATACATGGTAACTGTGGCCAAGCTCAATTTCTTTTCATCTTTTACTGGACTTTTTTTTTATGACTACCATTATCAGAAGCTCTTTTTAAAGATAGAATAACATATGCCTTTCTTTTTAAATCGTGGCCATCCAGCCAATCATTTAAAACATTTCACTCATTTCCTCGGGTTTCAGATGTAAAGGAGAAAGGCTCAGATAAACTGCTGTGTGTACCCTTCCAGCATTTGGCTTTTTTTTCTTTTTCTTTCAGAAGGCCTTGGGCTCCAATGAAAGTTGCAACTTTAAGTCCCACAAAGAAATCTTGAAAGGGCCAAATATCTGTTCTCACTCAGCCTTCAGAAAACAGCGGCTAAGCACGCGGCTCTTCTTTGAACCCAGCTTCAAAGCTAAGGCCTTCAGACATGGGTTTCCCCTCCACACCACTGGAGGCTGGACCCCTGTGAAGCCACCTCGGAAGCTTTGTAGGCTCTGCATGCGCTCCACGCTAGGGACAGTCACCCGTGTCACTTGTAGTCTTCTGCTGGTTGGTAATTTCAGAATGAAGACCACTGGATTTGTAGCACATGAGGAAAGTGCCAGGAAGCAGAACTCTCTCAAGATGATTTTAAACGTGACTAGCTCTTGTCATATATTTGGAGCAGGCAGGGGTAGAGGGCTAGAGGAAGAGCAGGGCAGAATGGCTGTCCTGGAACCCAGTCATACCCTCGCCCCCAACCAGAGGTCGAGAAGGATTCTGTCACCTTTCTGAAAGTAGACCTACAGAATATATCCACGCCTTTATCGCTTTGTGGCATTGAGAGAGTGTGTGTGCACATGTATGTACTTGTGCGTGTATGTGTGTGTGGAGGCCAAAGGTCAAACTCCCTCTATGTCGTTCCTCAGGTGCCATCTACCTTATTTTGCTGAGACAGGATCTCTCACTGGCCTGGAACTCGCCGTGTAGGCTAAGCTGGCTGGTCAGTGAGCCCCAGGGAGCCTCTGGAGTCTGCTTTCCTGGTGCTGACGTTGTAAGTGTGTGCCATCATGTCAGCTTTTATCCATGGGTTTTCGGGGTCAAACTAGGTCCTCAAGCTTGCCAGGTAAGTACGTTATCACTTTAATGACCAAACCATCTCTTCAGCCTTACGAACAGATTTGACCTTGGCACAATTTTACATAAATCATCTGTCACAGACTGTTTCTCATATACTGTGCATATTATTTATTAGTATGACATGTTTGTGTGTGTGTGTGTGTGTGTGAGAGTGTGTGTGTGTGAGAGAGAGAGAGAGAGAGAGAGAGAGCAGTTCATGCAAGCTGCTGTGTGTGAGGTCAGAGCGCAGCTTTCTTTGAGAATCCACTCCTTCCTTTCACCCTGGGTTCCTACAATCCAACCCAGCTCTCCAGCCGTGTGTGCAAAGTGCTTTTACCCACTGAGCCATCTCGCTAGCCCACTAGGCCTGATCTTCAGCACTTTGTCAGATCACTCATCAGAAGCGTCTGGCCCTATAACTCTGGGGAATAGATGGAAGAAATCTTCAGTAGTCCGCATTACTGCGTATCACTCCCCAGGCCTTCCTGTCTCCACACATGAACAGAGGATGGGAATGACAGAACCGGATGGTGCCAACTGGATTCCCATTCCACATGTCATGTGAGAATGCATTTAGAGAGAAATTAAAAAGTCTTTAGTTAAAAATAGAAGCTTGCTTTAAAAAGGATACCTTATTGGGTAAGACAGTCTTTATTTTGTTTTTGTTTTTTTAACTTAAGGGAAAACAGGGTTCCCATTAATACAAATCCCTTCTAGTCTGTAGGCAAGAAGCTGGTGGTGGCCTGAGAGAAGGCAAACATGAGGCAGAATGAAAAAGAATGTAAAGCTTTTTATGGATTTTGGTTTTTTAAATGGTTGTAACCTTTTAACCAGGGGTCAGAATCACATAATCCCTAGTTCTGGGGAACCAGGGAACAGCAAATTGTTCAAATACCCAAGAGGAATCCAGATCTCAACATAAAAGGGAACGAGTTTGATAAGAAGAGAGATAGAGAGAAGGCTGGGATCTTTCTCTCTGTTCAGGACAATAACTCACAGTTGTATTTAACAATTCACGCCAATCATAAAACCTGCTCAGTGCGTTTTCTTAAGAAAGCAATCTTAAAGCATTTCAGAAACAATCGCATCTCAATGACTTTTGCACTGACTGACAAAATGCCACTATCTGAAACATTATTTATTTTGAAGGCATACAGTTTAGGAGATGGAGCGATGGTTCAGAAAGGTTAGTGGCTCTAACTTCTCTCCCAGAGGACCCTAGATTTGGTTCCTAGCAGCTAACAACGAGTCATAACTCCAGCTCCAAGGAAATTGACGCCCTCTTCTGGCCTCCATGGGCATTGCGTGCACATGGTACACTTACGTACACGTAGGCAAAACACTCACATGCATAAAATAAAAAAATTTCTCAAAGACACATAACTTTGAATATAAGAGATATTATTGAAATGCAAAAAATCTGAACTTTGACCAAGTATAATCTGTCCAAGTGAAACAATACAATTTTTAATTAAAGTAATAAGGGATTGTGTTCATAACTCTGGCCAGCACTACGAATGGTGAGGGCTACAAGGTCCTTGGTGTACGATGTGCCCTGGCTCCTTCCTCTATTGGCTTTTTTGGCCTTGTGTCTACTACATGGGGATCAATTCCTCTCCTGTCTGTCACACTCACATGTCATAGTTTATATGGCCATACTTGCATTTCCTTTAAACTGCTGGATTTCCCCAAGCAGGCCTAGGCTTCCCTGCACTGTGCCGTGTCACTGCCTTTCACAATGACAAGACTCCAAATGAACACACAGCATGCAGAAAACACAGTAGAAATCTCACAGGTTGCACACAAGGGCCAAAGGGAGAACATGAGCTCTTTACTAGACCAGGAGTGCTTCTCTCTACTTGGCTTACAGATCATCAATTTAAACATTGTTGCATAAAATATTTCCTAATCCTCACTAACAACTAGCTTAACATGGGCTTCTCTTTTTTTCTTCTAATTTTATTCCTTCACATGACTTATTTTCAATTCTTTGCACTTGAAACCTTGAAAACTGGGTCTCATTATTTGTGCTGTAAGTGATTTCATATGAAATTAGTTGTACTCATTCACAAAAGTCTCAAGTTTCCAATTCTATTCTTCAAGCAGCATTAAGCAGTGTTCTTGGTAATAGTTTAAGGTTTTTGCTGTTGTTCCTGGATGATATCATCAGATTTAATTACATAGTTTTGCACAAATCCAGGCATGTTTGGGGGTACTTAAATAGAATCCACTGTAAAACCAAACGCACTCATTATGAAGTCATGAAATAGGATTCTCTGACCAATTGCTTAAGTTACCAAAGTCTAATTCCCTACTTCAAACTCCATCTGCTGGATGGAAGCTTGGCCCTTTCTTTATCACGTTAAATGATGCTGTCCACATCTCTTCCAGCTCTCTTGTTTGGCAGGTCTGTTTGTGTGTATCAAAAATAATATGGGTATCTTTCCAAATGTTGAACATCACAAACTGTTCATATGTAAGTCTTTAAAGGCTCACCACATAAAAGCCAATGAATATGAAATGTAAATCTGAAAAACTAAACCCGCACATAGATTTGTATGTGCAGAAGGTTAGCAACGGTTAATGTCGGACCGGAAACTGTCAGATGTCTACAAAGTTCTGCTTCACTGTGGGTTAAAAATGCCTAAAAGCGTGAGATTTGGTAGTGAATGTCTGCAAAGAACAGGCGGATCTTGATTTGACGTCAACCAGGGCTGCACAGCAAGGTTCAGGCCACCACGGGCCACACAGGGAAAGCCTAACTCCAAAACAGTCCAAAGTCCTAAACACTAAGTTTTGCTCTTCAGCACCCAATATTTGTGAAGTAATAATTTTCCTTAATTAAAACAATTCCACAAACTTGGTTCTTATCACTCCAATATATATAAGAACAGAAAAAGCTCAAGTGGGTAATCAGACCAGCATGCCTTACTAATGGTACTTCAGGGATTTGAAGATTCATCATGAAATAATTGCAATTTAAAAGACATATCAAAAATTATATTGATATCTTTCCAAATGTTGAACATCACAAACTGTTCATATGTAAGCCTTTAAAGGCTCACCACATAAAAGCCAATGAATATGAAATGTAAATTTGAAAAAATAAACCCGCACATAGATTTTTATTCCAACCTCAACCTCATTCCAACCCACACTCTACTAGAGGCTCCCTCTTAGTTTTCCAAAGGGGATTCAATATATTTCAACAATTATTTGAGCCCTCTATATAGAATATAAGATCCAAAATATGGACAGATAGAAAATCATAACATTTGAAAGTAGCAGCTTTAGAATTGCTCTAAGTAGGAATATTCACTCCAGTGTCCTAGGCAATGAATCGTTCATCTCATTCAGCCTGTATTAAAACTGAAATCTGAGGGAGAAGGTTCTAGAACATGAACAAAGATCAGAAGGTTCTGAAGTTGGCCTGATACATTTTTTTCAAACAAACTGGAAGTGAGAAATATCTCGAAAATGGCTTAAAATTGTCTTTTCTTTTTCTTTTAAAGACTACAGGACTTTTTTATTTTCCCTTCCCACCAGACTATAAATGTTGGAGGAACAACCTGTCTTATGGCATTCTGGGCACAACGTCTCCCTTTCCAGCAGTAAATGGAAGTAGAGAGTTTATGTCTGCTTGATTTCCATCTGTCAAGTAAACACAGTGAGATCAAATCCATCATACTAAGACGGTTTATTGGTGAGTGCTTCATTAGGACATGTTAGGAATCCCATTCATAAGATTTAAAAAAAAAAAAAAGGCAGAAACCTGTGCTGTGTTGGTGTTAGATTTAAGATCAGACCACAGCCTTTCATTTCTCACTGTTAGCAAAGTCTATGAAATTAGCATCCTATATCTGATGTTAGATGTGATGCATTGAAATGATTACCTAGCCCCCCTCCCCACTGAGAGGAATAGTCAAATAGCAAACACAGGAACTCCAGATCGTGAAGTTTGTGCTGTGAGTTACTGCTATGAACTGGCATAACAAGAGGGATTGTGATGGAGGTGGCGACACAGCACTCTTTGGGAAAATAAAAAGTATCTGTGTGCAGGTATGTGCCCCTCTCGTCCAGCCCCCTTACCCATCAGAGCAGAGATTCCCCTTCAAGGCTGACCTATGTTCTCTTTCTTGCAAAATGTCTGAAATCATTCTGTCAGTATATCAGTGAGCTAGTGTTTCTCACAGAGATCATTCTGGATTGTTTCACATTGCTCTGTGTTATCATTTTGAAACAGCTTACAAGTAGGTGAAAAAAATAAAAAAAAATAAAAAAAGAGCTACCTGCATATAAGAAGCCCCTGTTAGTGAAATTCAGCACTGCAGAGCCAACCTTTGGCTCATCCCAAAGTGGGATGGGAGAAAGAATGCGGGCCACGTAGAATAGTGCTTTCTATAACCGTCCCTAACCATGACATCTACCACCCTTTCAAATTCCAGCGCATCCAACCAGTTCAAGCCCGCACGCCTGCTCTGTTCAGACACAAACACGCATCATGACTATTATCAGCTACTTCGGATTAACTGTGTTAACTTCATTTAATTTTCCAAGGGATCTTTTCCCAAAGTATGGTCCTTGCTTGACCCAGGAGCCTCAGTGCTTTGTGAGAAATTCTTAGGAATGTAGATTCACAGGTCTCACCCTAAACCCCACTGCTGTGATGTAAGCACATAAGGAAAGCATCCTGGTAATTACAGTCAAGCCTGGAGTACATGTTACTATGGTCTTACACACAGGGACAATACACCAAGCTTCCTGAAATATTAAATACCGGGTACAAACGTCATGTGCCCAGGTGTACTTTAAGATTATTCTGGGAAATGATAATGTGGAGAATACACCTGCAGGCTGTTTTTAATCTTTTTTTCCAATGAGAGTGAAACTGGCAATTATATTTTATTATATTTCAGATGGAGGGAGGGCAGAAATAAAATGATAAAGGAGAATTAGTCTCACTGTCCTCAGTCAAGTTCCTGGAGAATATATAAAATAAATGTTTGATGAAGATTACAAACTGACTTGGGGAAATGTTTATACAACAGAGAGCGGATCAGTTCTTAAATAACTTAATAAATTACCATGTACAAACAATGACTGCCATAAATTAAGTTCACTAAGCCCTTTAAAGGATAGATAATAGCCATGCTATATACACTAAATTACTGACAGTGTCAAGAAAATGTAACCTTTCAGTTGAGTGGCTATCATCAAAATATCTACGAATAGACAAACTCTCAGTGTACAGCTAGGCTAGAAATAAATCTCAGTGATGGAGGATATGCTTGGCATGAGCAAGAGTTGATCCTCAGCACCAGAAAAGGAAGGAAAATGAGGAAGAGGAAGAGGAGGAGGAGAAGGAGGAAGAAGAGCAGGAGGAATAGAGGAGAAGAGGAAGAGGAGAGGTGGGAGAAGACGAAGAGCAGGAGGAGGAGGGGGAGGAAGAGGAGAAGGAGGAGGAGAGGAGGAAGAGGAAGGGAAGAAAGTAAGAGTAGTATTTTGTAATTTATTTAGACAGACTTAAATGCTAAACACATTGTAAACAAAATCCATGTTTCTGTCTCTCACACAGCATGTCAGTGCCATCTCAAGTGTATGAAGGATGCCACTGAGGGAAGATTCTCTAAGAGATGCCACAGGAAGACCAAGATGGCAGGATACACAGTGAGTCCTGGTGGACTGTGGGAGGACAAGTGCACTGAGACCTTCCCCAGAAAGACTCTCCATTATCATAAGCACGACACTGAAGAAGAGATGTTCCAGAGAGCCACAGAAAAGGCATTCTACCGTGCTGGTGGTTAGGGCTGGAATTAGTTCTGTAATGGGTAGAACTGATGGAAAAGCCATTTCCAGAGTGGGCACGGTTGGCCTATCCTCAAGTATTGTCAGAGGGGTTCCATGGTCCTTCACGTGAGGATAACGATAAGACCATCGACCATAAAGGTGAGGAGGTGGTACCCAAGGGGGTTAGGTGAGCGTCTCAGTACTCGAGAGTAGGTGCTCAGTACTTGGGCCTGTGCTGTTGTAAGAGTTTTCTGGGAAAAATTAAGTCAAATATCCCCAATTTAGGCTGAAACTGTATTCTTGGCAACTCCAGTCTGAAGGGGCTACCTAAGCATTTCACCCACGTTCATCTCCATCTTGTAACATCCAGGCCCCCACCTCCTGCTGGAACTTTGGAAGGCTGAGGGGGATAAAGTGTGCATATTTAAATGGCGGAGGGTGACGGAGCAGAAATCCTGCTTCAATACTCTCTTCATTCTGTAACAGAGAACAGCCTGTTTCCCGGAGAGGCCACGGTCTCATCCCTAAAACAGCCCTAGAAGAAAAGGAAGGAGCTGTGAAGCCAGGGGAGGTCCTGTGCATGTGTGCCTGTGTGTGTGAGGGTATATGCATGTGTGTGCCTGTGTGTGAGGGTATGTGCATGTGTGTGTATGTGTTTGTGTGTGTGCCTGTGTGTGAGGGTATGTGCATGTGTGTGCTTGTGTGTGTATGTGTGCGCATGTGTGCCTATGTATAAGAGTGTGTGCCTGTATGTGTGTGTGTGCATGCATGTGTGTGTGCCTGTGTGTGCATGTGTTTGTGTGTGTGCTCGTGTGTGTGCGCATGTGTGAGTGTATGTGTGCTTGTGTGTCTGTGTGTGCGTGTGTGCTTGTATGTAAATGTGTATGTGTGTGCATGTATGTGTATGTGTGTGTGTCTGTCTCTGTGTCTATGTGTGTGTCTGATGAAAGTGGAGAGGTTTCTAGGAAAGGCGCAGGAGCTCCAAGAGAAAGGACGGCAACCAAAAGGGGAAAACATGGCTTGAAGGTTGAAGTGGGGGATGAGAGAGCACCAGTGAGAGAGCTCAGAAGAGAGAGAGCTGGGGGAGGGAAGAGAGGGAAAGGCGTAGGAGCTCCAAGAGAAAGGACGGCAACCAAAAGGGGAAAACATGGCTTGAAGGTTGAAGTGGGGGATGAGAGAGCACCAGTGAGAGAGCTGGGAAGAGAGAGAGCTGGGGGAGGGAAGAGAGACAGGGGAGGGAAGGGGGA
>NW_008340972.1:1021222-1027862 GCF_000622305.1 Nannospalax galili | reverse complement strand
ACCTTCCATTCTGACCATGGCTTTCCCTCTGTATTTACCATCCTACAATAGTTCCACCCTGAGGATCAAAGGTGACAAGTATCAGGAGGACCACGTGATGTCGCGATGCCAGTAGACCTGCAGAGAACCCTTCCCTGACCTCCCACAGATGATTGGCCACTGCTCTTTGAGGGATCGCCAAGCCCTTTGCCAACTCCAACCATTCTCATGAGCTTGTACGTCACCCTGCTTGGTTCCATGTTCATTCACCATGAGTAGACAGTGGTGTTCTACAGATGAATGAACCTGTCATACAGTTGGTATGTAGTCAGTATCTGACTGTGTGGACTACTACTGCGTCATGCAGGCTCCCACCCCAGCTGTGTCTGCTGTCATTTCCTGTGACTCTTCCTCCCTCTGATACTGGACCGAGTCCTTTCTGCAAGTCTTCCTGTGTTGTTTCTAATTCTGCTCCCCCTGCAGCTCCCCCCACAGGTGTGCTTACACTGCTCAGTCCGCGTTCATTTCCCATCTATCGGCACTGACAGCAGCAATCACCTGTGTTGGATTCTTGGTAAGCTTCAGAAAGGGAGGATGCCTTTGCTGTCGTTACCATCTCACTATCTGGCATCTGGCAGGGCCGTGCTAGATGATACGGTTGGTGCTTGACACATTTTGGTTGAATGAATCAATTTCACAATGGCTTAGCCCTCCAAAGAGGAAAGATAATTGAATGACAAACAGCAACGGACTCCCGTGCAGAATTTCTGCACATGCGATGATCATGCTACGGCGTGGTGCCACCTGACTGCTCAGAGTACCTCTCCTGTTACTATGCTATAGCATGAATTGCTTCCTGAAGCAAAGGGGCTGTTTTCTGCCTTGAGGAGCCATGATGTCACCTTTGTTACCACAGACCAGAGATAAGCTGAAAGAATGTGTATATGAAGGACAGGTTCCTGAAGCAAAGGGGCTGTTTTCTGCCTTGAGGAGCCATGATGTCACCTTCGTTACCACAGACCAGAGATAAGCTGAAAGAATGTGTATATGAAGGACAGATGAGGGGACAGGGCTAGGAAGATGGATCTGCTAGTTTTAAAACTAGAAGGCTGGGTCTGGAGAAGTGGCTCAGTGGTTAAGAGCACTGGCTGCTCTTGCAGAGGACCTGGGTTTAATTCCCATCAGCCACACGGTGGCTAGCAACCATCTGTAATGGCAGTTCCAGGGAATCTGACACTCTTTTCTGACCTTTCTTGCATGACATGGGTGCACTTACATGCATACAGGCAATACACTCATACACACAAAATAAAAATAAATACATTTAAAAAAAAACCTAGAATGCTGATCTCACTAAGCATCAGCCCACTTCTAATCACATCTATCTTTCTACAGATTAATAAAAAACAACTCAGATTTGCTGGCTGCTTGGAATCTGTTTCACTGAACCTGTTTCACTGAGCCTGTATAGTCGCTAGCCAAACTGAACTATCCATGTAGAATGCAGAAAGTCCTGTCTCCTTTCCACTTCTATATTTGAAACACTAACAATGTGTCCACCTGGAGTCCTTGGAGGGCTCCAGTTTGCAGTGATGATGTGTGCCTCAGTTCATCAGCTTAAGGGGTTGTATTCAGATATTATTAATGTTTTCAAACCCGTTTCCTATTTTCCTACTGAAATCCCTGCCAAGTGCACACTTCAGCAGACACTAAAATAATTTGGGTAGTTGACATTCAATCCAAATTTTCTATGGAAATCTGCCAGATTTGACATCTGTGAGAAAGTGGGTAATTTTTACTATCCACAGAGAGCGAAAGCATAGTTGGATATTTCTCCACACATCTCCCACAGTGGAGCTGCCTCTCAAATGTGCACAGAAGTGGGTAGTAAGGGAATTACTTAACCCACTCACCCTTGTCAGGGGCATGGCCAGAGCCCAATCCGAAGTAATGCTAAAGGAAGAGTTGAAATGGACAGAACACACTTCAGGCATGTGAGAGAGACAAAGCACCTTTATGCTCATCAGTATATTTTACTACAAATCATTTCACTATGTTTTTTCTGCACCTTTAATACAACTATCTGTCTTTAAATCTCCCTCAGCTTGGTCTAAAGAAAAATAAATCAGAATTTTAGGTTGATCTTCATTTTAGGGTGTTCTTACAAACCCTAATAATATTTCACCCTATTATCTAATATAAACATGCCTAAAAATCATCCAAAATATTTCTATTGATACTAAGTTGTAATTCCAAAGAGGTAAGAATGAAGACAGGTGCATAATACCTCCCAATTCTCTCACTCTGTAGAAAATCAACCCAGAAATGTCACCTCTTTAAATGTTACATACTAAGACACTACTCAGGGTTATACTATAAATTTAGTCATCTTCCCTTTCTATAATAAAGAATTCCAAATGTGCTGTTCTAATCAAGTAGTTTAATATGTTTGTAATTAAGAAATTAGAAAGAATCCGGGCATGGTGGTACGCGCCTTTAATCCTAGCACTAGGGAGGCAGAGGCAGGCTGATCTCTGTGAGTTCAAGGCCAGCCTGGTCTACATAGGGAGTTCCAGGTCAGCTGGGGCTACAGAGAGACTCTGTCTCAAAAAAGACCAAAAAAAAAAAAAAAAAAGAAACTGAAAATTGAAAATGATTATGGCAGCTGCTTCAACACCAACAGAGGTTTCTAAGTAGGACAGGAGAATACAAAAACATGGTCACTCATTCATTTTACAAAAGTACAATGATTGATGATTTCTTCTTTATTTTTTACCGGGGAGAAAACGATATTTTAAATATATAGACTTTGAACTTTTCAAAAGTAACTGATAATAGACTTACAAGTAAGACATATAAGTCCCAAATCACAGATGGAAACATAAAGAAAATATATCCTGGACAAAAAGAGAAAAGAGTAAAAGCTTACAAATGGGAAATGTAGACAGGAAAGAATCTGAGTCAAGTGAGAGGTCTGCACTAATAAAGGCTGCAAATGCAAGGTGGGTTCTCTGCTGGTGGGAAAAATCACATTGGCTTGTGAAACGATTTCAATAGCACATTAAAAAAATATATCAAAAGACTGTCCAGAATGAAAGCAAGAGAAGGCTCATACACCTGCACCGAGGTTGAGCCGAGCCCTGGGGCAGGACAAAGGCTATTTTGGAAGATGGAGCTGTACGGAGAGAGGTACGTGTGGGCTACAGCCACATTTGGAACACAGTCACGACCTTCGTCTTTGGGATCAAATTCTGCTGGCCTCCTTTACAGCCCTCAATAACAGTGTGGCCATGGTATCTTGTCCTGACCTCTGCAGACAGCAAACTTCCTAATTCTCTCTCTACACATTCCCACTCAAGGCTGCACTTCAACGTGACTTGATACCTGGTAGACACAACATGTTTTAAGGGAATAAATGAACAGTTAAATGTAGCCAGTCACAATGATGGTCCACACCTATAATCCCCACACTTGGAAGGCTGACTCAGGGGGATTGTCATGAGTTTCAAGGCCAGCCTGGGCTACACAGTGAGTTCAAAGCTAGCCTGCACTATATAGTGAGACCCTGTATCTGTGCCCTCACAGAGGTATGTGCAGGTTTGTCACCCTCAAGGCTAACAAAAATCTATGGATGCTCAAGTCCCTTATGCCAATGGGGCAATATGTGTATATGACCCGTGCGTATCCCTCCCACACACAGCATACGTCTCCTGTAAATGGCCTATAATGCTTAAGCAAGATAAGAGTCACAGAAATAACTGTTAGACTGTGTTGTTTAAGGAACAGTAAGAAAAATGTTTTCACATGTTCTGCGTACATGCAATGTTTTTCCCTGATTATTTTCAACCTGCTGATGATTGGTTCCCCAGATGTGGAAGCCACAACATGCAAGGTTCACTGTGCCTCTAAATAGTACACCGGAGGCTTAAAAGCAGTCATTTGATTTATCTCCTCTCAAACGCCCCCTGAAAAACGAGAGGAAGTCTTTTTCTTCACTTTAAAACCCCAGACACTAAAGAGTAAGCGAAGGAGGGCATCATGGGCAGACGGGAGATTTCACCAAGTCCCTGAGGCACGGAAGCCCGGAGGAGGGGAGCGGCTGACGAAGCAACCGTAAGCTCGACAGCTTTTGAGAAGAGAGAAATCCCACTCTTGTGGCTCCAGCCGAGGAGACACTGGGTACCACAGAGGGTGACAGCGAGGGGTGAGACAGAATGAAGGGATGCTCATGACAGCCTGGGTGTGAAGCAGCACATGCCCCGAGTCCCATATTTAGCCCCATGTTTTTTTTTTAAAAAATCAAGTTCGTTATTAAAGAACTTATCTAAGCTAAGCTGTGGAAAGAAAGTGGGCTGGCTAGTAAGGAAATGAGATGGAAGAATGATGTCTTCCCCCATTCCGCAGCAGGCTTCCAAGGGAATGCAGCCAACCCACAAAATAGTTTTACTTTTTGAACTGAAAATACTGTATTTTTTTAAAGTACTTCATTTTCATTTGTCTATATTTATGGGATATGCTACGGTGCTGAAAAGCAGGCGCTGTGAAATGGCCAAGGCGGGCTAATTGACATGTCAGTCACCTCAGACGTGTATCCTTTGCTTGTGGTGAGAACAGTGAAAAATCTTTTCTTGTTATTTTGAAATACATTGTTGTCGATGATGGTCACCGCGCTGCGCAGTACAACGTGGGGAATCGGTCCTCCTGACTGAAACTTCTACTGGTTTTGCCATCACCACCCCGTTTCCTCCAGGCTCTGATAACTACCATTTCCCTTTTTCCTTCATGATTTTAACTATTTTAGATTACGCATGTAAGCGAATTCATCTGGTATTTGTCTCTCTGTGCTCAGTTTAGTATTTCACTTAATATAATGTCATCCAGGTTCATCACGTGCTATGTTTAGTCTTAGGTCAGATGTAGCCAGACATTTGTACCTGACCTTTGAGATGGCTTTTCCGTTGCCTGGTTCTCAAGTACGACGTGTAGCCATGGGTCACAGAATTCCTGAGAAAAGCCTACAGAATAAACTGAAAATGAGCTGATTCCCTCCTGGAATTTATTAACACAAAGAAAGAGACCTTAAAATATTTTCTTTTAACCCACTCATGTTTACAATGGACAATACATGGTTCCCAGAAAACGAGCTGATGAGACGAGAAAGGAACAATTGGAAAAAAAATAACACTAGGAATTTAAAGTGCTGTAGGGAATAAAAATAAATAAAAATATGTGAAGTCAGAAGAAACAGAAAAGATCAACATGACCAAAATCTGATCCAGACAGAGAGTCCCAGAGCCAGTCAATATTATCTTTAAAAAGAGAACAAATATCCCTTGTTTTATAAATATGGGACTTGGGGGGCACCTACTGCTCCCTGCCCAGACTTTCATGAGCAACTCTTTTTTCTGATTCTCTCCTTGCTGATGTGTTCTGTGATTCCCAGTGTCTCCTGGGCTCAAACTCTAAAAATGGAGTATTTGTTAAGAAACTATTCCTTGAGAAAAGGCATACATTTTCCAGAATGTGGCATAGAAATAAATCTTAGGGAAGAAATAAAGTTCCATCCTTCCAACATCAAGGTTAAGATACAAATTATCGTGAGCCATGACTGAGAGGGGGAACAAACCCGCCCTCTCAATGGAACACACACATGTTCACATTCAGCAGACTGCTAGAGGGCAGAACATGGTTTTAAACTGTAAGACAAATGATTTGGCGTTTTGAGTTTAAAGCCCAGCCTTGATATCAGCCAAATAGGAAAGAGAATAAACTTTCCAATATACAAGGTCTGAGAAAGTTTAGATGGTATGTCACTGAGGATAGTCCAGATAGTCACCAGTAACATTTAGGGACCAAATGAGGAAAACCTAGACCATAGATGCTTACTGAGAGGAAGTTAAGAGTTCTTATGTCAGAATTCTCAGTCATACTTAGTGACGGAAGAGGACACAGCTCCTGAGAGGAGAGGCCACGCAATAATCACCCCCTTAGTATCTGCGCAAAAATCAGACAGCGCGGTCTCCTGCAAAATTAGCACCTTCTTTGTCTGTGAGGCTTCAACACTTGGGTGTTCACGTGACTTCCTAGTGCACAACTCCCAGCTGAATTGTTAATGTCACCTCGAAAGGGACTGCCTTTACATCTCTGACTGTGAATTTTAAAGGAGGGGGCTCTACATCGCCTCTTCTCAGTCTGTGTTACTCAAGTTCTTAAGGAAGGCATGATCACCACATAGCCAGTCTGGAGGACACCGTCCTTTGAGCAGAGGGGGAAGCTTTTGTTAATGCGTCACCTTCAAGGTAATGAATCTGTATGCAACATGGTTTCTAGCAAATGGTCAACTGGTCAAAGAATATAAACTCCATGTGGAATTCCTTGGTATTATGAAAGAACACAAGTACAATAACCAAACACTCTACCAATGAAGTATTCTTAGTTATGAAGAACTGAAATAATGTAAGAACTTTCTAGAATTACAGGTAACCAGAAGGCGACATTCTATTTTTTCCCCATAAAATAATGAATTATTTCAGTGGGTCTGAAAGCATGCCACATTAGTTTTAAACATAAAGTGACACATTTAAAATCACTCATGGTCAGGGTATCAACGATTTCTATTCCCCAACACTCGCTCACTTGCTCTCTCTCTCTCTCTCTCTCT
>NW_008340972.1:1004259-1021189 GCF_000622305.1 Nannospalax galili | reverse complement strand
TAGATAGATAGATAGATAGATAGATGATAGATAGATAGATAGATATAAATAAGGAACTTAATATATACTTTCATATTAGTCCTATAAGCCCTGGTATCATTAACTAGTTTCTAATATTAAGCATAGATAGATAGATAGATAGATGATAGATAGATAGATAGATAGATAGATATAAATAAGGAACTTAATATATACTTTTATATTAGTCCTATAAGCCCTGGTATCATTAACTAGTTTCTAATATTAAGTAGTTTCTAATATCTTAGAACCATTTCTTTCTTCATTATTGTGTGTACATGGGTGGGGGAGATAGCGGTGTCCTTATGGAAGTTAAAGGACAGCGTCATGGGCTTGGTTCTGTCCTTCCCTCTTACACAGGTTCCAGGAACCAAACAAGCCGCCGAGCTTATGTAGCAATAACAGTATCTGTAGAGCCATCTTACAGTGTCTATCTACTTGCTAATTTTTAAAGCCTATGTTTACATCATAATTCAAATTTTTGAAGAGATCTTTTTTTAAATTTATTTTTATTTAATGTGTATAAGTGTATTGCTTGCATGTAGGTAGGTGCACTTGTGCCATGCAATGCCCTTGGAGCTCAGAAGAAGGCATCAGATCCTCTGGAACTGCAGTTCTGACCATTGTTAGCCACCATGTGGGTGCTGGGACTCAAACCCGGGTCCTCTGCAAGAGCAGTCAGTGCTCTTAACTGCTGAGCCATCAGCCCAGAAAGATCTTTTATAACTAAATTAATTCTAGGGGTGTTTGTCTCCTTAGATCACTCAAGGAATGTGTGTGTGTGTGTGTGTGTGTGTGTGTGTGTGTGCGTACATGTGTATTTGTATTTTTTCTTACATATTCTAAAGGGAATAAAATGAAAAGTACAATAAAATGTAGAAAAATTAAATATATTTTACCTTTTACCTACAATTAGAGACTACAGCATTGTATTTAGTGCTTGGAATGCAGCTCTGTGTAGGAATGACTTTTAAAATATGGACATCATCTGACTTAAAAACTTTCACCTAACCTTGCAAGCCAATATTACTGTTTATAATGCAAACAGGCTCGTGGAGTCATCTGTTCCTCCTGTGACCTGGGCGCCTGACCGTAATCCCACATGACCCCACCTTGCCCTCCGCCCAAGATAGTGAATCAATGTGGGTGTTTGATTAGCCTACCTAACTGCTAATAGCAGTGTGCTTTTCCCATTGAAAACAGTGGGATGAATGGAGAAGTCTGTGTGTAGTCCTGTGTGTGTGCATGCGTGCATGTGTGTGATGTTCTAGGCCTAGGGGTCAAAGGGCAAGATTCTCTGATGACATGAGGTAGAGACTATCTTCTACTTAACCAGTTCACGCTGAGAATATTATCTTTTTTTTTTTTTTGTTTTTTTGGAGCCGGGGCCCCCCAGTAGCCCCCGCTGCCGTGGACCTAATTATGTAGCCCAGGCGGCCCTCAACCCCCCAGAGACCCGCCAGCCTCTGCCTCCAGAGTGCTGGGATTAAAGGCGTGTGCCACCATGTCCGGCTGTCTTTATTTTTTAATGTGTATGAATGTATTGCTTGCATGTAGGTGGGGGCAGCCGTGACATGCAGTGCCCTAGGAGGTGAGAAGAGGGCATCAGATCCCCCAGAACTGGAGTTACAGTTGTTAGCAGCCAAGTAGACAGGGTTCAAGCCCAGGTTCTCTGCAAGAGCACCTCTGAACTGCTGAGCATCACTCCAGCCCCTGCTGTTGTTTCTGTTTGGTTTTGGCTTGCTTATTTTGAGTCAGGATCTATCTTCCTGTAGCTCCAGCTGACCCTGAATTCACTATGTAGACCAAGCTGGCCTCAATCTCACAGAGATTTGCCTACATCTGCCTCCCAAGTGCTGGGATTAGAGATACGCGTCACCAGGCCCAGCCCTGGAGAAACTGTTTTAATAAAAGAGTGCGAACAAGCAGAGCTGGCTGGGGACACAGTTCCTGAGACACTGAAAGGAACCAGGTCTCAGAGTTCGGTCCACTCTTGGCCTTAAAACTGATGCTTAGGTGGCTGGAGAGATGGCTCATCAGTTAAGAGCACTGGCTATTCTTCCAGAGGACCAGAGTCCAGTTCCCAGCAACTGTGTGTAACTCCAAGTCCAGGGTATCCAATGCCCTTTTATGACTGCCGTGAGCATTGCACAACATGGGTACACTTATGCAGGCAAAATATTAGTACACATTTAAATTAATTATTAAAAAAAAAAAAAAAACTAGTGCTAAGAGACAGGCTGTTTCTTTACTCAGGTATAAGCGTAATGTGGCTTAGCAAAGCTGCAACTTTGGACCACACCGCACTTTTTGTGTCTTGATGATTCATTTGTTTTTATTCCATAGACACAATATCGATTGCTGGTCTACTTTGTTCCAGGGAACACAGCAGGGCAACCTGCCTCTGTCTCTCCCCTCCACCCCCGATGAGCTACCATGAAGGCATGGAGAATACATACAGCCTAAGCATGGAGAGCATTTGACTCAAACTTCAGCCCTCTAGAGAACCAGGACAGCATTCTGAGCTCTGATGGGCTGCGGTTCATTGTAAACACAGACAGTTGTTCTCCAATTCTGAGGACAGTGGTTTCCAGGCCACTCACAACTGAGGTATCACCCCTTCCCCACCACGATGGACTGTTCTCTGAAAACTAAGAGCCAAAACACGCCCTTCCTCCATTATCTCTTCTTAGATATCAGGACACAATGATAAGGACTGAAACTGTCACACCAACCTAAATCTGTATTCAAGGGTCTTTGTAAGCTACGCAAGTTATTTCACACTCATTACTGAAGAAAGTGCTTTTAAAGGCAGTGTATTAATAGAAGGGCTATATTGAGATCATCTTAAATCTCAGTCCTCATAATAGAAGGAACCAAGTACATTAACCACAACTCAGGGCTGGAGAGGTGGCTCAGTGGTTAAGAGCACTGACTGCTCTTGCAGAGGACCCAGGTTCGATTCCCAGCACCCACATGGCAGCTATGAACCATCCTTAACTCCAGTTCCAGGGGAATCTGAAGCCCTCTTCTGACCTCCGGGGCATTGCACACCACGGTTGCACTCACATACATGCAGGCAATACACTCGTACACAAAAAGCCTGGTCTACATAGTGAGTTCCAGGACAGCTGGGGCTACAGGGAGACCATGTCTCAACAAAGGACAAAAATAAAAACAAAACAAAACAAAAAAACACAACTCTGCATGAAAACACTATTTCAAATTCACTCCTTAGAGAATTAAAATCCAAGAGGGAGATCAACTTAAGGCAGCTGACCCACCTGCAGATTTTGTGTGTTTGGTAAACACTGCCAATTAAATGTTGGGAGCCAAAGCTAAGAAGTTTCTGGATCTGTAGTGTACCAGTGGCTACTCTGGGCTGATCACAACAGCATTCTGTCCTGTGATTCCAGCGCATGCACTCTCTGCTTCCTCGGACACCAGCATACTTTTTGCTAAGTTAGGTTGAGCCCAGAACTCTTTTTAGCTCCTTTCTTTTGTGGGAACATGAGATGCTGTTTAAAAGGCTCACTGGAAAGCAGAACTCTTTGACCGAGAACTTCAGAAAAGACTTTATCAAACACACATCTTCTAATCCAGAAATACACACTTATTTTAAGCCTAGCAAGGGAAGCCCGATTGTCATGAGGATTGGTGCTAGCCCATCTTCACAAAATGCACATATCTACAGAAGCAGTCAAAATATTGAGAGAGAAACAAGACCAGTGAACCACTCCATAAATTCAGTGTTCCAGCTCCAATTGGGCAATCAAATACTTTGGGGGCATAGTTTTGGTTCTTAACCCAGGGGGAAAAGTCATAATAATGTCACAATATAAAAGTTTTTATGCTGTGAGATAAATTATTAAAGGTAATTAGCAATTTACTCATAACAGGGATTCCATTTGATAAGCCAGTTGAAATAAAATTTAGGAACTTGAAAACTCAAAAAACAAATTTTACCCATTCTTTACTTTTTAAAGCATGACTGTAGAATTAATCAACTTAGGGCCTGGAGATGCAAGTCAGCTAGCGTGTCTGTCTGCATGCATGAGACCCTGGCTTTGATGCCCAGCACATGAACTGGGTGTAGATACACACTCTGTATTCCTAGGACTCAGAGAGATACAGGCAGAAAGATGAGAAGTTCAAGGCCATCCTGGGCTGCATAGCAAGTTCAAGGTGAGACCCTGTATCAAAAAAGAAAATAATCTACTTCAAGATACATCTGCAAATCCTGTTTGAGCTCCAACCATATTGATCTTTACACCACACCCCTCTATCATGAGGAATTAAATCTTGCAAAAACTGTTCCTCCAGACCCTATTGCTAGCAAGCCTAGGCTCACATTAGATTCTTCTAATGATAGGAATGGGCAAAGTAGAGTAGTTTCTCTTAATCCAGGGGATAGATGCTCAAAGACTTTCAAGTAGATGCCTGAAACCATGGATGACACACAGCATGGTACACACTGTCTCCTATATATACATACTAATAACAAAGCTTAACTCATAAGTTAAATATAGTAAGAAGTCAGCAATAATAACTATTAATGAAATAGAATGAACAAAATTGCATACTGTAATGAAACTCTTAGTTAAAATTCACAAGACATTTATTTCTGAAATTTTCCATTTAGTATTGTTAGACCACAGTTGACTGTGGGCAACTATAAACATTGGGGATAAAAGGGGCTCCTGTAAATCAGAGGAAAAGAAGTCTCCTGTCTTTTAGAATGAGTCTTCACCAATAGCTTCTTCCCTTGGGATCCGGTCCCTCAAAAAAGCCCTATGTCTGAGGGCAGTTGACAATCTGGCTCCATTCCTTCTAGGGTCTGCTTCCCTGTGGGGCCCACTTCCCTGTGGGGAGCCCTGACTCTTGCATTCTGTCAACACCACCTTGTCACTCGATTGTTCCAGCTTTAAGAGTAGTGGTAACTGGTCTCCACCCTAGCCCATCCCTTGTTAAAATTCCCCCACTAGAATTCCCCCACTACTTGGCACAGGTCCTGCTTTCATGAAGTCCACATGGCACATAGAATATCCACAATTGCTTTGAAATCAGCTCTTCTCTTACTGCTGACGCTCTCTGGCTTGTTTTTCGTTCTTTCTGCTCAGAACTTGCAGGACATTTCAGATTCTAAAAAACATCAGACAGGCTGGCTAAGTAATCAGCTCAGCTCATTAACTTTGCTTGATCCATGAGAACACAGAGATGAAGGTTCTCTTCCCGCCTGTTCCAAATCCATCTTTTCCTCTCTGTGTCCCCCTGGATGGCGATCTCATCCAAAATCTATCATCACCAATTTCTACCCAAATCTAAACCCCCAACCTAGCCCTCTCTGCTGAAACTCAGACTGCTTGCCTCCTTTCCCATAAGACAAACCCAACTGGACATACTATGCACAACACAAATGCATTCAAGTCCCAAATAAATCAATGACCTCATCCCGTTAACTAGTCCTATAAGTTTTTGCTATTAAAATAGTCCTAGTTACCAAGGGAGATACTTCAGCATAATCCTGTTACTCTGTTCTTCATATTCAAATTTATCTTATAGATTTCATATTCCTTTTAAAAATATTTATTACTTTTATCTTAAGTGCACCCATGTAGTGCAATGCCGCAGTCAGAAGAAGGCATTGGATCCCCTGGAACTGGAGTTCCAGGCAGTTCTTAACCCCCATATGGGTGCTGGGAATCAAACCTGGGTCCTCTGCAAAGGCAGCCAGTGCTCTTAACCACTGAGCCATCTCTCCAGTCCCAGATTTCATATTCCTAAAATCTCTTGCAGCTCTTCCTCCCGTCACTGCCTTAGTGGGTAAATGTCTAGTCCTGTTTGTGCCATTCAACAGCTTTTTAACCAATCGCCTTGCCTTAGTTCTTCTAAACCTCCATTCATCCCCATAATGCAGTGCGTCTATCCATGTCACAAATCTGACTGTCACTCATATGGTGGGCATTTATTTAAAGAATCCCACAAAGCATTCACAATAAATATCAGCTAATAAATAAAAAGCCTCCACACCGGGCTCCTCCATTTCCACCACCATCACTTGTCAGTAGCCGTGACTCCCCTTACCCATAGCCAACTCATTCCATCCTACCTACCACCTAATACTCAACATCGTATGCCAACGCTCAGCACACCTACACCCACCTTGTGAAAAGAGCACTTTTTCATGATCCTGAAAGCTGGTTTAATATGCACCTCCTCCCATGTCCTAAAGATCATGTAGGGAAATAGGTTCAGATGTTGGATCTAAAGTGTGAACTGGCTTGCACAGCCTCCCAGAATTCCACAGGCTTCCTGCCCCCGGCCTTTCTCTTCTTCCGTACCCTATGAGGCTCTTCTCCACAGTTCCACATTTCTCTGTGTAGATTATCGTCACCACTAGAAAATCTTGGAATCAAGGTCATAGTAACATAAAGAAAGCTATAAAGCAAACAGCTTGCTCCTTGTCTCCCCACACCTCCTGACCCCAACCCACACCCCTTCTCCATTCCAACGTTGGTTCTAGTGGCAAAGGTAATGTGAGGGCACCAAGAAGCTGTACAGACCAATGTAGGGCTAGACAATGAGGAAAGATATGCTTAAATAAAACTCCGTGTGTGTGTGTGTGTGTGTGTGTGTGTGTGTGTGTACATGAACTAGGATATTATAGCATCCAATCATATGGGATTTTTCTTTTGAGTTTTTGATTATGTTTGTTTGTTTTTACAATACTGGTATTGAACCCAGGGCCTTCACATACTAGGCAAAGGATCTACTACTGAGTTATGGCCCCAATCCACATTCCACTTTTTCTTTTGAGACAGGGTCTTGCTTGATCAGGTACTCAAGCTGGTCTTGAACTCATTCTATAACCTAGGCAGATCTTCAGCTTGTGATCCTCCTGCCTCAGCCTCCTGGGTAGCTGGGATGACCTACCTGCACACCCAGGGCAGGATCAAGCTTACATTTTTTTGTTCTGCCTCTAGTTTCACATTTGTCAGATCTGGTTTTATTCACCACTGTAATCCCT
This sequence comes from Nannospalax galili, assembly GCF_000622305.1. Taxonomy (NCBI): domain Eukaryota; kingdom Metazoa; phylum Chordata; class Mammalia; order Rodentia; family Spalacidae; genus Nannospalax; species Nannospalax galili. Next base: position 1,014,144 of record NW_008340972.1, on the reverse strand, counting down.
AAGGACAACATAGGTAGAGGGCAGTTGCTTAAGTATATAATAAATGAGTAAGTTCACTCAAGGGTTTGGGGCACAAAGGTTTGTTCTCATGTTATCACTTGGGGAGAATTTAGGCTCATGAGAGGTTTCTATGATCAGCCCAGAAATAATCACTATGTAACACAGTCTGCCTCGGATCTCCTGTAAAGTCTGCATTCTGCCCCCAAGCGCCCTCAACCACTTGGAGGCCTGTGGTTTGGTATTTGCCACACGTGGGGACAATGTGGGAAGCAACTGTAATGCCACAGAGGACAGCCGCTCCCTTGAAGACCACTAGCTCAAGTTTCCAGTTGGAAAGAAGAGGGGACGACTCCGCCAGCTGCGGCTCGTAGCATGACAGCACACAGCTGCAGGCACCTACCCTGCAAGCCGACTGAAGCACCTTAACTTTTCTCTAACACACAGCTGACCCTTCTGCCCAAGAACACTTCTGAACTTTTGGGTCTGAGTGGAATTTACCAAGGAAAATGGCATGCCCGGGTGGTCCTTTTTAGCACACATCAACATGCTCTGAATAACGGACAAATATTTTGACACAGGTCAGAAGTCTTCAGATGGAAATATAAAACAAAGGATTGTACTTTAAGTGGAAGTTTTGGGAGGATGTTGACTTGCACCCAATCCTACAGTATATTGCTGAGGATATCCCCTTATCAGCAAACAAATCCATCTGGGCGTCAGTCACACATAAGAGGAGGAAACTGGGCTGCTTATAAAGTTCACTGAATTCATGTAAAATAACACGCTCACATGCTGTTTGGCACCAGAGTCTTTTAATGATTGAAGAAACACTTAACTACTCAATGTAATTACAGACTAATGACCAACAAAATGCTCTTCAATTATTTTATTTTATTACGTATGTGGGAGGCTGGGTATGATACAGGGTGGGGGACACGATCATGTCACAGTGCAAGTGTGGAAGTTAGAGGACAGTGTTACTGTTAGTTCTCTCCTTAGACATTTATGTGGGTTCCAGGAATTGAACTCAAGTCATCAGGCTTATGCAGTAAGCACCTTTACCTGCTGAGCCATGTTGCTGGCCCATTGATTCTCAAACTAGAGTGCTCATCACACTTATGGGGATATGTATCAGTGTGACGGTGTAACAGAGTGTCACAGGTGACACAGGTCATAACCTCTTGGTGTGGAATGAACACAGCTATCCTGTGGTACAGAATGCCAAACCTACAGGCAGGTTTCCACATCTACCAAATGTTACATCCCGTTTTCCGGGGATTCGGTTGATGCACTCTTGAGAGTTACTTCCACCTGTACAAACTCAAGGCCTCGCTCAGGTTGCAAGTATCGGACATGTGAATGCAGCCATTTCTCCCCCAATTTTCAAATGCAATATACCCAGAAACTACTTTCTTATCCCCTTCTTTTATGTTTCAATCAATTTTGGATCTTCCAAATTGAAGCTCACTGGGGACAAGATATCAACCTTCACGTCTTTAAAAGGTGAAGTCCTTTTAATGACGCCATGAATACTGATACTTCAAATGAAAAAGTATAGAACTAATACTAATAAATCTAAAAGAATTCTGATAGCCATTGACTTTTACAAGTCATCACAGGACCTAAAAGTCCTTTAAAGCACTGTTTTCTTCCTTGTAATTTCTCTGGGCAGACTTGACATTCTTACAGGGTACACAGATTCAGAAGTTGATCCACACTTCATTGAAGGCATCAACAGAAGAATCACAGAGAACAAACTTCACTGGGGTAGCCTGGTCTGCTCCAGTCGAGGCTGGCCTCTGTACCACAAACCTGCTCTGCTGCTCTATAAGCACATCTGTCTCTTCTCCACTCCTGCACGAGCCATATAAGCAGTGCATGCTGGGAAGTGGGCCCTTCTCACTCAGTTCCATCAGTCACTCATGCTGTCCTGCCTCAGCATCTGTTCCAAACACTTACAAACACTTCATCAACGTTGTTTCAACAGAGAGGTCATCCCTCAGGGGAAGTTTCCTCAAGTTTCCCTTCCAGGGTGGATTTGATTAGGATACCTCTCCTGAAACGCAGGGGACGGGGGTCGTGAACATAGTAAGGAAAACGTCCCAGAGTCCTTCCACATTGCCAATAACCTGAGAGAAATTCAGCAAGACCTGGATAATACAGGTAAGACCAACAGTCTGTAAGAACGCTGGCTCGTATTAAACTCTGAATATTAGGGAAGGAATGGTACTCCAAAGCGGATGCAATTTCCAAACACGTCTGAAGAAGGAGGAGAATCCGAGTGTAGAATATAGAATTGACCATCCTTCTGCCGCCCTGAGTGGACTCCATCTTGAGTGGACTCCATCGTGAGTGGACTCCATCGTGAGTGGACTCCATCTTGCCAGAAAACAGCAGTACAACTAAGTATATTCCAAAGCTCATAAATCTTTTTCAGACTTCTCAATTCTTTATCTTTCAGAGTGCTTGCTCTTCTAAAAGGAGAAAATAAAAATACATCTATGGTGTGGAGCACGACGCTTGTTTGCCTGGCCGCGGTGTGGAATTGCTAAGTCAGCCCGGTTAGCATATGCAAAATGCCACATGCTTTTTTTTTTTTTCCTGGTGAGGACAACTCTTTTTTAGTATTTTTTTTGTATGTGTGTGAATGTGTTTGTATGGATGAATGTAAGTGTGCTATGAATGTGTGCAGGTGTGTCAATAGGTGTGTGTGTGCAGTTATGGGAGCAGGTGTGCCTACCTACGTGCATGCATGCAGAGACCAGAGGAGGAAGACAGGCATCCTACTCTATCACTCACTGTCATAGTCCTCTGAGACAGGGCCACTCATTGAACCTGGCACTGGGCTGACATCGGCAGCCCAGCAATACTCTGGTCTCCATCCACCTTAGCATTAGGGTTGCAGGTGTGAGCGTAAACACATCCAACTTTTTTCATGGGTTCTGGGGATTCAAACTCAGGTCCTCTTGCTTGCACAGCAAGTGCTCTTAATCACTGAGACATTACTCCAGCTTCAGGATAACTCTACGATCAGCTCTCTTAGCAAGCTTCAAGTCTCACCCAAGCCTTGCTTAACAGCATAATGCATTCTAAAATATGTCATCAGCTGGTATTAGCATCTTGTGAGCACCGCGTTGGTGACAGACCTGTTTCAGGTGCCATATAATCTGATGTTACAACCAGCAGATACATAGCCCCACACTGGCCAAAACCTCAACACATGGTTCAGGACCACGTGGAAAATACTGTCATCAACTATAGTCATCACATTGGACAACTTATGACTTAAAAACACTTAAATAGTGGCTTTTCCATCAAAAAAATAATCAATGAACAAGGGGGATTTTAACAGTAAAATACACATTTGACTTTCAGCTTTTGCTTTGGGGACATACTTAAGTAAAGTCCATTAAAATGATGATGCCTGTCACATGGGTAACTTTTAAATCCTGTATGTTACCAAGCCCAGGGTGAGATGACGGACAGTCCGAGGTTATCAGTCACGAAGTGGTCCAGATAGGACTGGTGTGAGGTGGTTTCCAGCGAAGGCAACAGCCTGATGAGGATGACCAGAACCCTGGGATCAGTGTCCAGGAGGCGAGGTGTCACCCTGGCTCTTCCTGTTTTCCCCTCTTCCTGCTTCCTGGCCACCATGAGGTGAACAGCCTCCTCATCCCCTTCCCCTTCCTCCTCTTCCTCCTCCTCCTCCCATTCCTCCTCCTCCTCCCATTGCTCCTCCTGTTCTTTCTCACTCTCTTTCTCTTCCCTCTCTCTTTCAGTCGAAACAATCTACGACAAGTCGTAATTGAACCCTAGTTCTCTTACACAAACCAGCCTCCTCCTCCTCCTCCTCCTCCTTATTCTTCTCCTCTTCTCACAGTGTGCAGCTTCACCATGAACTCAGGGTCATGTTGCCAGTTGACCACACATGGAAACCTCAGAAATTCTGAGTCAAGTCCATCTTTGGTATGGTGTCACTTGGACAAAATATTCATCCAACACATAATCACTTAACGTTAATACTTAATAACTAAATAAAAAAATGAAAATCCAGCAAGCTAACCCATCTCTTAGGAATATGTTTTAAATGAGCTGTGCGTGATGAGCTGTTTGAACCAAGCCATGAAGAAGAAAACCCATGACAGGTTAGGAAAGAAATGGACAAAGTTTGTGATCCTGAGATAGAAGGGACATAGGTCAGAATACAACGACAGCATCCGGACACCCTGCTTCCATGTCTACGGAGTCTCTCCCCCACCCCTCCCTCCCTCCCTTCTCTCTCCCTCCCTTCCTTCTCTCTCTCTCTCTCTCTCTCTCTCTGGCACTGACTTTCCTCCTGCAGTTCCCCATACTGATCCTCTCTGTTCTACAACCTCCAAAACTCCTGTAATTTGTAAATGTGGTAAAGGATACACATGACATCTGCCATTTCTAAATGTGCAGTTCAAGCACAGTATGTATCCCCACGTTTTTGTGAAGGAATCTCCAGAAAGTTTTCATCTTGCAGAACTGAAACTGTGATGCTTAAACGAGAAACTCCTTTTATTTTTTCCTATCCCCTGATGCCCTCACAACCACACCTACTTTTTGTCTCTATGATTCTGATGACTTCTGGCTCAGCATATATGAAATCCTACAGCATGTGTCTTCTTGTGACAGGACTATTTCACTTAGCATAATGTCTACAAGGTCCGTTCATGCCGGACCACATGTTAACATATCAGAATCTCTTTCCTTTTTAAGTCTAAATAATACATGGCTGTGTGACCACACCATTGTTTATCCAGGCAGCCATCGGTGGCTACTTCTGCTGCTGTTACCTTTTGGCTATTGTAACCAGTGCTGTTATGAAAATGGGTGCAAAAATATCCCTTCGAAATTTCTTTTCCATCATTAATTTATAATCCCTAAACTTTTTGTGTTATAAGATTTCCACTCATATCCAGAAGTTTTCTGGTGGAATTCTTGAGATCCCATAAGTTTATATCATCTGAAAGTTAAGTAATACTTGTCTGGCATCTTCTAAGCACCTGAACTCAATTAAAATTATATATACACATACACATATACATACATATATGTATACAAATATACATATATACACACAAACACATATATATACACACACACACACATATATATATATATATATATATACATGCACTACGGGGTTAGCTCAATAGTTAAGTGTACTGGCTGTTGTTGCAGAGGACCTGGGTTCGATTCTCAGCACCCACATGGTAGCTAACAACCACCTGTAACTCTAGTTCTGGGGGATCCAATGCCTACTTCTGACCTCTGTAGGGAATGCACGACATGGATGCAGGCAATACACTCATACACATAAAATAAAAATATTAAATAAAATTTAAAAATATGTATATAAACTAGTACATTAAGATTTCCTGCCTTATCATCTATACCTCTACACCCATCTTACTGAAAACTGACAAATGGCACACAGTAAACTATTTGATATTCATCCATAGCAGTGATTATAAGCAGGCCCCTAGTTAAGATTCTGTGATCAGCTCCTAAATTCTAAGCAGCATTCTATAAGACCAGCCCAGAAACTCCTACCAAAGAGTTAAGAAACTGCAAGGAATTTTGAAACCATGTGTCTGAAAAGCAGCAGCAGATCACTAGCTGTTTCAGAGAAGCCATGAATTGGAGAGGCCTTTGGGTACTGAGAGATTGAAAGAACAGCTTAATTCCCTTCCTCTATACTTAAAGTATCATTTTTATTGTTATTAAAAATTGCTAATGTCAACTGAATGAACACACAACTCAGTTCCCGGCAGCCTAAACCACTGAAGTAAGAAATTATAATGATTAGTTATTAGAGTGAGAGCCACTGCTAGAGGGGGAGTCACAGAGCAGCAACTAGATAATTTCTGTCTAACTGTTGGGTAATTAATGCAGTAAGAAAATAACATGTACATATTGGAAATGAAGGATTATAGATTATTTGCACTTATTTTCTTTCTGTGGCAATTAAATTAAGTATCTTTGATTTCTCACCTGTTACCATGGTTGTTTGTAGTGATCCAGGTCATTAATGTCTTGAATGTAATAGTTAGATATAAAATTACAGCTCTCTCAACTTTGCAAAAGATTCTGAAGGCACCGTGGAAAGGGGTGGGGGTGCTGGGAGCAGAGCTGCCTGCTGGCCGGAGCTATGTGTGTACCTCAGAAGACCTGTCTTTTGCTCCACCCACCCTGCTTTCTTCTAGAAAGATCTGATCTTGAGTAGTGAGAGATTTTGTCAAGGGTGGTGGTTCTAAACATAATTTAAATGCTTCTAACTTCCTCTAACTGTGCTGTTCAACCTTCTTTATAAAAATGAAAATATCAAATGTTTTCTTCCTATGAAACCCTCTGGGAAAAGATTATATACTGATTATTTGATAAGAAAGAAATACAAAAGCAATCTGGCTCTGCTCAGTCACACCGTGTGGAGGTAGCTTCTGACCTTTCATCTTACCCTAGAAATCTTCAGTTCCACCTTCCCCCAAATAACTGAGGAGCAGGCTAGGTCCCAGTGGGCTGTGCTGAGTGGGCACGACGGATTCGTAAAATAGACGGGCTCTGGAAATGGACTTTGTTGTAGAGGTCACAGCTGGTGCTGGCAAGAGAGCCCTGTTACAAACCTCAAGGCTCTCCTTTACCAATTGTGCTTTTTCTAATGGATTTCTCTATCCAAAAGTTATTGAACTCAGATATTTATTGGTTTATTAAGCATCCGGTCAAGTATTACCTTGTTTGTTCATTGACTTTATGTTCCTTAGGACTTAGTTTTCTGTTCTCTTATTATACACCATTTCCTTATAACGTATCTACTCTGAATTGTATTTCCTGATGTTTTCAGACTCAAGACAGGCAGACAAGTGGAGATACTCTTCCCCTGACCAGTTCCTCTCAGATAGCTGCACCTTGGCCATCTTTGAGCCAGATATCACATACCTCAGTAATGGAACATGTCTGAAGGAGAGACCATGGAAGAATCCAAAAAAAGCCTCATTAACAGGGTGAGGTCTTTGGATACAGAGTGTGGGGTACCTGGGGCATGTCTGGGATGGGGTTCTCCTAGAACACCCACCTACTCAAGGAGAAAGGGATGTGGTTAGAGGAACCACTTCTCTAATACATAAGGTATACAGCATGGCCACCAGTTTCCCAAATCATTTCATTTTATGATGAATATGGTATCTTTTTAAAGTACACAATACTCATCCTTAGCCAAAGCTAACATAAGCTTACCCAGCTGCGTCAGCTGCCATTATTACCAATTCTGTGTGTCAATGTATCCAGTCAAGACAAGAATTTAACCTTCTGATTTAGCTAGTCAGATCTGAGATCTGTGAACCCTCTTCAGAACAAGCCCATTCTCAGTCAAATGGGGTGTTTAGAAAACGGAGTCCTCATTTCCCGTAAAGAAATGTGAACGGGCTCCTTCTCTGCCTGTGTTTCAGTTTAGGGTACCGAGTTATGCTGGATGTTATAACTGTTCTTGGTAGTGCAGCAATGGACCTGGATCAACTACTTTCACACTCTTTCACCCCAAAAGATCACCGGAAAGTGCTGGAGACCAGCGTTCAGATGTTGCGATTGAAGGACGTATCATGTCGGCAGGTTAAGGAGCATCACCCCTAGCTACTATAGAAGAATGATCATGCTTGCATCCACCAAAGGACTAGAAACAGCGTATGTTGCAGTGGGTAAGGAGAAGGTGTAAGCACTTTCTTCCCATAGATCTCGTATCCCTTCACTCGACTTATGACTTAGGGACCACAATATGCTTCCTGCTGCTTAAGGAGCAGGGCATCATTGCTGGAGAACACTCAAGATCCTTATCCTTACCATGCTTCCTGTTTTTCATCAGATTACAATTGCCCATTGTACTAATGCAAAATCATCTGTGAAAGACACTCTGCAGGAAAATGCGAGATATTAGCTTATACTAACAATACTTGGATCAAATTCTGTCTGGAGCATCAGAAAGGCTGTCCTGAGGAAAAGTTGCTTTAGGTGATCTGAAGAGTGTGAGTGAGCTGGAGGTGCAGTCCCTTCTACACAGAAAGGATGCTCAAAGGCCCTCAGATGGGAAGAGGATGTACCATGTGGAAGAAACTTAAGCAAGGACACTGAGGGGACCTCCAGGCTGTCAGAGTCCAAGCATAATGTAAAGTCAATGGAAGATTCTCTTTATGGAGGATCCATGACCAGATCTGCATTTTTAACATTTCCGTGTGGTACGCAGTTCCAGGTGACAGGCAGGTAACAGAAAGATTCTCAGTTGCAAAGTTACTGGAGAAGCCAAGAAAGATGGAAAGTTGATGTCTTGGCCTAGGATGTACAGTTGATGGAGATGGAAAGTAACTGATGTGCTGGGCATGGTGGCACACACATGTAATCCCAGCTCTCTTTCCAAGGCCTGAGGCAGGAGGATTGAGACTTCATGGCCAGTCGGGGATATGGAGCAAGGTTCTATCTCAAACAAACAAAAAATTGACTGGTGAGTAATGTTGTTTAAATATTTTATTTATATTTTTATTTTCTATGTCTGAGTGCATTGCCTGCATGTCAGTGCACCCACATTGTGCAATGCCTGCAGGGTTCAGAAGAGGGTTCAGATCCCCTGGAATTGGAGTTACAGGAGGTTGTTAGCTGCCATGTGGGTGCTGGGATTCAAACCTGGATCTTCTGCAAGAACAACCAGTGCTCTTAACCACTGAGCCAGCTCTCCAGCCCCCTAATATTTTAGGAGGCAAAATCAATCTAGGACATCAAAGATGAATGGTAAGGAAAGCGGTTGCTGGAGGGCAGCAGGGGTTGGGGGTGAGTGCTGGTTTCTGGCTCATCAAACAGGAGGCACAGACACGCCATTTCTGTCAGCACTGATGAGTAAAGTTGGTGGGCGGGGGAGAATTCCACTTCAGCTGAAATCTCAGAGCACAGAGCAGAAGTTTCATCTTCATGATTAAATTTATAAAATTGAGAGCACAGAACACGCTTCTAATCAGGGATGCTGAGGTCAAGCTGGAGAGCGGAATAGGGAGCCTTCAACTTTCTCTTGTTACCTCCTTTCTTCTAGTAACTTAAATTAAGCATAAAAACTAATACACTCACCTGTGTCCCTGGGAAGTTGTTCAAGAACCTGCTGCTGATTCTAAACCTGGGCATGCTCAAATCTCTAGTGAAAAATGGCCCAGTACTGGCATTTAATCTATGCATGTTCTCACCTCTAAAAGACTCACAGTTCCTACTACGATGAAAACGTTTTGTGAATAGTTGATGTATTGAATTACTCATGGAATAATGGTAAGAAAAAGACAGGTTGAGTATGTTTAGTAGACATACAGTTTTTCAAATATTTTCTGCCTTTCTTTTGGTTGTGTGGTACTGAAGCTTGAACCTGGGGACTTGTACACCTGAATTACACTCCCAGACTGTGAAACGTTTTCTATAAGCAGCTGGTTGAGTCCACAGCCTCAGAACACATGGATACAGAGTGTCAATTAAATTAAGCAACATACATGTAAGTGTTGTGTGTGGACATGTGTGCATGCACATACGTGTACATTTTGACTCACTTAACACTTTTTAAAAATTTCATTAATGTACTAACATCATGAGATATTAGGGTTTAAAATAGTGACATAAATTGTGTGGTGTTGAAGAGACATTGCTCCTTCAGATCTGGTAATTGGCCACAAATTTCTTCAACCAATGAAGGATAAAGCTGAGAAGCAGCCAGAATTCACAAAATCCTCAGTGTTCATTCTGTAATAGGAGTGTCAGTTCCTGAGGTTGGTCGATGGCGGCTCTTACTTGGGAGTTGGGAGTTAAAGTGTGGGTATGGAACATTTCTCACGCAACTTGCTA
>NW_008340972.1:998751-1003835 GCF_000622305.1 Nannospalax galili | reverse complement strand
TGTGTGTGTGTGTGTGTGTGTGTGTGTGTGTGTGTGTGTATGAGTATGGGTATACATGTGTGCACTTAAAGAAGGAATAATGAAACAAAATCAGGCCTAATTTATTCTTTCCTAATTTAAAAACACTTGAAAGGATTAAAACAGGAGATTGTATATACAAGAGCAAGCATTTTCCAGAAACACCATTAATATTACATCTTTCTAAAAATTATAAACAAGATAATAAACTTGGGGAATCAAGCAAAATAGAACAGCAGACATTTAACATAAAGTAATCCCATAAATATTGCTAATCCATCAGAATTTAGTGAACGGAACTGCAGAGATCAAAGCTGAGGGAGGCAGGAAAGCAGGCAGGCTATGAAGGAGGGTAAGGGAGGACGCGGGATGGGAGACAGACCATCATTGCATCTGGCCACAGTTTGGAGAGGAAAGCCATGGCATATGTTTCTCTGGCTGACCGCTGTGCCACAGAATCAGGCAAGTGCATTCCCGGTTCCTTTTTCCTCCCAGATCCCCAAAGCACCTTGGTTCCTCCTCCTCACACACTTTCTTTCTCTCTTGGTGGCCATTAACCACAGACAGCTTGACAGGCAGACATAAGGAAATAAACACTGAGACATTGTTTCCTGATATGTGCGTTCATCTCCTCTGTCAAACACAGACACTGAGGAGATGCTTCACTTCCTGTCAGCTCACTAAATTACCCCCTGGCTTGGCTCGCCAGCAGCCCGGGACCCAGGTCTCAATCTCCATGTACCTCTGTCCCTACCAGGAGCCTAGGCCAGGGTTTCCTTTCCCCCACCAGAACCCTTCCCTTATCATTTCTTATGTGGAATGTTTTAAGTTAGGAATTGGTGTTTGCCATAAAAATTGATGTTTTTTAACAACAAAATTCAATTTTATCTTTCCAAGTCTTATTTAAGAAACGGCCGGTGAATACCAACCATTGACTAAATACCACACCTCTCATGATGGAGAGGTGTGGCTTTTTACTTCCTGAAAGATTTGTCTTGCTAGGTGTGGAGGCACATGCTTTTAATTCCAGGACTCAGGAGTCAGAGATAAGCAGATCTCTCTGAGTTCGAGGCCAGTCAGGTCTATACAGAGTTCCAGGTCAGCCAGGATTACATAGTGAGGTCCTGTCCTCCAAAGGAAAGATTTTATATTAAAATTGTGTATGTGTTCATGCATGCATGCATACGATGCATGCATATGTGAATACAGGTGATCACAGAGGCCAGAAGAGGGCTATTCCCTGAAGGAGATACAAGAGGTTGTGAGCCCAACAACATGGGAGCTCGTTTTCAGACTCAGGTCCTCGACAAGAGCAGCAAGTGCTTTTAACCACCGAGCCATCTCTCCAGCCCAGGTTGCAGTGTTTTAAAATGAGGCACGAAACAATCTAAACAGTAATAGAGACAAAAGCTGGATCAGGACACTCCAAATTATGTCAAGCCACAGATAATAGATGTCTCCTCCATCATTATACCTTCCCCACCATGACGGACTGAAACTCTGAAACTCAGCCTGAAAAGCCTTCTTTCCTCCCACTGGCTGTGTTAGGCACGCTACTTAAAACAAGCCGAAGAATCTAGTGTAGAGAAAGCAACAAAATAATATGGAAGCCCGAAGACACCCCATCACACCACCATCCAAAATTGCACAATTCAGCTTGATTAAAAAACAAAGAAATTTCCTATATTTTAACATACTTTATTGTAATTACAATTTACATTACATAGCGTCTTTAACTACAAAATCTAAACTCTTTCTAATTCAGTCATTTAATCTAGCTTCAATCTGAAACAACCTGTAATCACCTTGGAACAGAGTCTTAACAGGAATTGTCTACATTGGGTTGGCCTGTTGGCCTGGCTATCTACAGGGTCTTAGTTATGCTAAATGACATGGGAAGGGGCTGGAGAGATGGCTCAGCGATTAAGAGCACTGGCTGCTCTTGCAGAGGACCCAGGCCCAGTTCCCAGCACCCACATGGCAGCTAACAACCATCTGTAACTCCAGTTCCAGGGGATCTGATGCCTTCTTCTGACGTCCTCAGGCATTGCATGACACAGGTACATTTACAGACGTGCAGGCAGTACACTCATAAACATAAAATAGAAGTAAATAAATAAACAAGAATGATGTGGGATGACCCGGGTCCTGTGGTGGTGCCAACCTCTAAGCTGATCTAACAGTGGAAACGCCATGCTGTACATAAGCAGTGAACGTGAACACACTCATCTCTTCTGTGCTCCAGTGTGGTGTGACTGGCTGTTTAAACGATCCTGCCTTGGCTTTTCGACAGTAATGGAATGCAATTTGGGATTGAGATCTGAAATAAATCTCTTTCACCCCTAAGATGTTTTCTTGGGGTTGGGGGGGGTTAGGGTTCTTTACCACAGCAACACAAATGGAAACGGAACAGCCAATTAACACGTTTTCAAGACTAATCCTGTACGTGTCATGTAATGGACGCCTAGCAAACGCATATTGAATTATGGGATAAAATGACTGACTCAGTCTCAACACAATGTTTTTTGGAGTTTTTACTCACAGCATGGCCTATCTCCTTGGGGATCATCAACTAACAGATGAGCGATTTACATAGAAATGATGGGTGCTTCAGTGATATACAACCATAGTCATGGACAAACGACAGTCTGTCCAGAAGGAAGGGTCACCTTTCATTCTGAGGAGTCTGTTCTGCAGTCTACACTCAGTAGTCTCTGTGGTGTTTTTGCCACTTTACTGGCAATCATTCCCCAAATCATACTTGCTTAGCTGTGAAAATCACTGTCTTCCAAAGGTAGCAATTTGAGTATCTTTACTGTAGATTATGAGAAGTGAACAGTTACTACAGTAATGACCATGAAATGATCAATGTTAAACTAAATGGCTATGAAATCTCAGAACTTGGGAGGCCGAGGCAGAAGGATCTCAATAAATTGAGACCCACTTGGGCTACATAGCAAGTTCTAAGCCAGTCTAGGCAAGAGAGAGAGAGAGAGAAAGAGACTCTGTCTCAATTAACTAAATAAAAATATGAGAATAAATATTAATTCATTTGAAGACTAATCCACACATTGGAAATTAAATACCTTTATAATAACCACGTATCCAATTCATTTTATACAATATTAGATATAATTACTATTATCCAATCCATATTTTTATTTATATGCCCTATCATAGTACTATGTATATATTATATTAGTGAAGTTGTACAATTGTCTTCTGTGATACTATGGATTTTTGCTTGTTGTTTTGAAGCAGGGTCTCCCTGTAGCCCCACTTGCCCTGAAACTTGCTGTGTAGACCAGGCTGGCCTCAATTGCAGAGACCCGCCTGTCTCTGCCTCCCGAGTGCTGAGATTAAAGTTGTGTGCCACTACTCTTGGCTTGTACAGTGGACTTTTTTAATCTCCATTTTACAGAGACCGAAGCAGAGGCCTGGCAGCTTATTCTGGAAGTGAAATAACTCATGCTCACTGTGGTGTCAATCATGACAACGGTTCCTTACCAAAGGTTCCACACTGCCATTGCTGTATTCAAAATTCTCAAATCCTTCAGGAGGAAGCTCTGTGAGGTGGACACCAGCGTAATACATGGAGTGGAATCTCAGTGACTTGAGAGTGCATCAATTGTAACAGTCCCTATTATACAAGATTTCACGAGGCCATTTTCATGCAAGTATATAATGGGAATCTCAGTGACTTGAGAGTGCATCAATTGTAACAGTCCCTATTATACAATATAATATACTTTGAGTATATTCCCCAAACCTCAACCCTCCTCCTTCCCCCTCTGGCTAGTCCCCTCTGTTCCCCAGAAAGTTTCACTTCCATGTCATCAGTGCATACACAATTTGGAACTATCACATCCAGGACCCATGTATGACAGAAAACATGGTATTTGTCTTTCTGGGATGAACTTAACTCACTTAAGGTGATTTTGTCCAGTTAGATCCATTTTCCTGGCAATGGCATGACTTTATCCTTCACGGCTGGAAAATATTCTACTGAGTGTCCGGGCCACATTTTCTTTACTTTTCTCTGCCCTTGGACACCTTGGTTGGTTCCAGAGCTGAGCCATTATGAACACTGCTCCAAAAAACATTAATGTACAATTATCTCTATGATCACAGGATATTTTTGTCTCATGAAAAAGGTATTGGCCGGGCGTGGTGGCGCACGCCTATAATCCCAGCACTCGGGAGGCAGAGGCAGGTGGATCTCTGTGAGTTCAAGGCCAGCCTGGTCTACATAGTGAGTTCCAGGACAGCTGGGGCTACAGGGAAAACCCGTCTCAAAAAGACAAAAAAAAAAAAAAAGGTATTAAATAAGATAGTTCAAAATACCATTCTGACTGTGTGACGAAAGACTCCTGGGGGGTCCAGGCAACAGGACAGTTGCAGACCTGATGCTGCTGTGGTTGGCCACACAGCAGGGTGAATCTTAACAATTTCTCCCACTTCTCAGGCTTTTGTTTTATACTCTCTTCTGTCAGGTGACTTGGTACAGCAGAGGTCAGGGCTTGTCTGTCCCTCCCTTAGCCTTACACTGAGGATGAAATATAAACGACCCATCTCCAAACACGCACGCACTGTATTGCAATCCAGAGTCTTCCAGTACGTTAGTCCCAGGGGTCAAGGGAAACCCTGCTTTTAGATGCTCTTACACTCTGCTCCGAATTTATTCAACATTTATTTCATCAAAGGATAGAAAGTAGCAAAGATTTCTTGTTTTCAGACCCCAGGACAGCTACACAGTCCTATGCAGATCATTCCCTAGAGAGCCAGAAAGACATGTGGACAGCTCTGAAACAAACACCCCTCTCTCTCCAACCACATTTACATTTTTCCTCAGTTCTGGGTTTAAAAATAGAACTTTCACTCATAGAATTAGAGTTTTAGTCTCTAATATAGAAAGCAAAGGTAATGGAAAGGGCTTAGTGTAACTGTGCAGAAATGGAGGAAGGAAAGAAGGAAGAGAGGGAGAAAGGGAGGGAGGGAGGGAGGGAAGGAAGGAAGGAGGGAGGGAAGGAAGGAAGGAAGGAAGGAAGGAAGGAAGGAAGGAAGGA
>NW_008340972.1:968287-998684 GCF_000622305.1 Nannospalax galili | reverse complement strand
AGGGAGGGAGGGAGGGAGGGCCGGCCTGGAGAGAGCCTAAGAAAGGAGGGGGAGGGATGGAAGGCAAAAGGGGGAGGTGTGAAGCTTAAAAACATAAGAAAAGACAGAATTTTTGTTTGTTTTATCCATGCCCTTTGGTAAAGCTAGAGATTTGCATTAAGGTAAAATTGCCTCTTTAGTACTCAATGATATTTTATTTCTGTGTAACTTCCTCTTCAAATAGGTTAATTACAGAGGCAATTAGTCTAGTTACACACAGGATGTCACTATTCCCTTGTATAAACAGACCTAGAACACATGTTTCAGACAGAGAAAAATACTGTAAAGACTACATTTCCTAATGTGATGAATTTCTGTCCTAGGCAGGACTACAGGGCCCAGATGGGGTCCAACTTCTTTGCTGCCATCCTGCTCACGGACTCAGCAGTCCTCGTGTTTAATTGTTAACTTGAAAGTTCTTCATATAAATGGAGAAAAGTGGACTCTAATTGTCATAAATCTCCAAAACCAAGAGAAATCAGGGAACCAAGTTACTGAACAGAAGTTAAGTAATTAAGTAAGGCCTTATTAGTAAGGCAAAGAGGGAGTTCGAACTGAAGAGGCTAATTCCGTTATCAGTTTACACAAATGCTCTGATCCTCAGGGTTTTTGGTCCAGGATTTTATTTGACATATTCACCAAGTGGAAATGAGTGACCACTATAACTTTGATAGCCAAGTAGTTCATAACACCAAGAAGTTGTTTAAGTGGGGTTCTATAAAGATTGGATCCAGGGATTTCTGGGTAGTAGGATCCAGTGTAGGTAATAAGCACAGGATTCACAAGAGAAGCAGTTCAATTACTAACAGAAACTTCTTCCATTTTAGCCTGAAACCACTAATCACCGATTATCATTTGTTTATTTCTCAAAACTAAAATGATATGGGCTCTTTAAGACAACACAGCACTGTGTCGGGTAGTAAATGCATATTCAGAGAATACCCACCTTTCCTGATGTGTTACAGGTAAGAATAAGTGACTGATGACACTGGAACATTTGTTTCATTAGCCAGCTTGCTGCCCCATGGTCATGGTGAAAGCAAAACTTTGGGGTAAATTCTCAGACTCACCAACACATTACTTTCTTTTGTAGCCATGGATTTTTCTACTTAGTGTTGACTGGCTGTCTTGAAAGTGTGGCCACTGGCCACAACGCAGCCTGGATGATACAGTGACTATCCCATGTCACTGTGATGAAAAGTATCCAAATTCTACGTCCCACTACCTGATGGCCCTGTTGCCTTCCTTTCTGGTGTGAAACACTCACAGCCACTCACAAGCCAACCCAGGAAAGTGAGTAATTCAGTCTGGGCCAGTTAGGCCTGGGTTAGAATACTTGCTTTGTCTCATAGTAATAGCTGAGCTATGAAAAACTGCTCAGTTTTCCTGTGACTCTATTTCTTCCACTAAAAACAAACCAATACTACCTGCTTCATGGAGTTCTTGGAATATTCAAACTGTATTACATGCACAACCCAGTAACTACTGATATTATGCACAAAGAAAATGTCAGTCAATGACAGCCACTTTAAATACCCTTCAGTGAACAAAGATCAGCATGTGTGTGCAAACTTGTGTGCATGTGTGTACATATATACATATATGTATGTTTGCATTATATGTGTGTTTAAATTGAATTTTTATGAGAAAAAGCAGAACTTAAAACAGTGGTTAAAGTGCCACGGGAGAAGTGAACTGAGATCTGAAAGCCTCCCACCAGCCTAGAACCTTCTCATAATCTAGACTGATTCAGCAGCATCTCTGGGCTTTCAACCCAGGCTTACCTGAGTGTGGAGCAGCCAGCAGGGCTGAGATGGTTCTTTCCTTCTACCCCAGAGTGAACAGAGCTGGGGAGGAAGCCCCACGAATGGACAGCAGATGGGGCGGTATCCCTTACAGAAGCTGATCAATGCCCTGACCATGCAAGTCACTCCTTTGTCAGAGCATTGGCCCGACTGCTTCTTCTCAAGCTTTCTGCCTGGTTCCTCTAGGGAGTTTGAGAGTGGGTTAGTACATCAACCAAGGCAGCTAGGCAAATAAGCTGCTTTGACTATACTGCCCACAACTACGGAGCTACATGCATATTACATGCTTTGCCACAGATGCACCAGAACTCATAACCATTAGATGTGTGTCACAGAAATTCTCAAAGGGTTCAGCACCACAGTACTTTCAATGGAACAGACAAATAAGTGACATCTGGGATCGTGCATCACACACATGGTGGTTTCAGCCTCCTACTTTTTTTGCTTGGCATTTCCTGCTGCGTTTTGGGCTAGGACCCTCCAGGTTTTTGAATTACCGATTTCGTATTTCCACCCACTGCAACAAGCAAATTGGACAAACTTCATAGGTAACCAGATCAATGATGCAGACATTCATTCTTTGCAGGTTATGGGGGAAAGGAAGCAACTAGAACATTTAGCCTATAAAATGGACTTGAAAAAAAAATCACTGAGAGCAGACACAATAAACACAATAGAAGCCTTCACAGCCCAGTGCTTCTTTGCAAAGATTGGGGCATAAGATGATTCAAATCAGCTCTGATGCTGTGTGGTCAGATGAAGATTCAACACCAGGTGAGCAGAAAAAAAAAAATGGCTATGAAGTGGTCTTTTCTCTCCAACTCCACGTCTTAGATGAACTCAGTGTTGAACAATTGCATGGCTCTGAAATGAGCGACCTGGGGCCGGGGCTATAGCTCAGGACAGGGGCTTAGACTGAGTGAGCCCCGGGGGCAATTCCCAGAACAACAAATAAGATAATGAACTGTAGAGTGGTGGTGTTTCTCTCAAAGTCTTTGGGATCTCTGAAAGGAAATCACAGTAAATGAAAGATGAATATTAGTGGTACACGATTATCTAAACAGTAAGATGCCTCGGTTTACTCACAAAAGTCATGTGACAAAAAATCCTCAATACTCAAATATTCATTCACAGGGATATTAAAAAAAATAAGTATCAGGATGTCTCCTGCACACTAAATAAAAGCACTGCCTTGATAGGAAACCGTGCTGATAATAAAATATGTTACAATTACAGAGCTGTTTCCTCTGTCCTTAAGGTTACTTATGGATCTATAGTGTCTCACGAAACTTTGATAAATTCGTTGTTCACAAACTTTCCTCTCATTTGCTCAACTTTTTCCCCTTCTCTTTCTCACTCAACTTTTGACATTTCTGGGCAAAAATGATAATAATAGTTCAGACTCATCTTTTGCTACCTATAATTTCAATGCTCCTTGTTCCCTCTCCTCTTTCTGCATGGTGGCTGGTATCCAGCCAGAGCCAGGCCAGAGGAAGGCACCTTGCCCTGACCAGCAGTTGGAGTGCCTCTGTGTATATCTGAGGCTTGCCTAAGTAATCATTTACAGTATTGAACAGCAAAGAGCAGGTTAAAACAGTCAGCACTTCTAAGCCAACTGGCTACAAGGTACAAAATATATAGCCAGGGATAGAATTTATAGCAATAACATTTAGGTATCACGTTACTCCTAGAACAATCCAATTTATAAAGTGCCTATTGTGTATACATAAAGCATAACCGTAAATCACTTACATTAAACAGTGTCAACCACCAAAACATAAGTTTCCCCCCAAATTCCTCACACTGAGATTAATGAGGTTTTTTTTTTTTTTTGAAAGGAAGCATGCTTTTTTAAAAAAAAAAAAAAAAAGGAAAGAAACCAACTCTGATTCATGCTAGGTGAACAACATCCCCATATATAGGAGCAGGTGTCCACTGTATGATTTAAAACGCCTAGGAGACATGTCTGGAAAATATTAACCTTCCCTGAAGGATAGAGATATCCACAAGCAGGGCTGGGAACGTGGCAGGATCCCAGGTCTATTGCCCACATCAGTGGGGGTGGACTTCAAACAAGCAAACGTGGAAAGCCTTTTTGGATACAGTAAAGCACATTTTCATCTACAGAAAACATTTTGAAAAACCTGGAAAAGATGGTGTGGATGAGGTGCTTTGAGGGTGTGTCTTAGTGAATACCAAAATCCCAACCAGTGACTAAAAGCTACCAAGAGTCTTGAAGCAAGGACTGGAGTGATAGTTCAGGGGGTAAAGTGCTTTGCCGTGCAAGCATGAGGACACGGGTTCAAATCCCCAGAGCCTGATGTAGTAGTACACACCTGTGATTGCAGTCTTCTTACAGTGAGATGAGGTATAGAGACAGGAGAAGTCCCAGAACCCCAAGGGCTAATCTGGTACCCAGCAGAAAAAAATAAACAGACCTGTCTCCAACAGGGTAGAAGCCAGGATGGACACCCAAGGTTTTCTTCTGACCTCCACATGTGCCATGCATGCACATGCCAACACACACACACACACACACACACACACACACACTCTCCTGACATGAAACTCAAAAGTATATGTGCATATCTGCTCAGTTAACTCTCCAGCCTACAATCTATTCAGAATGGCCATCTTTTAAAATCTGTGCCTGGACTCCTGGATTAAGTTCATTCCATCTCTCCCAAAAGCCCTTAAAATTACTAAGAAGGAATGGTTTAATAATTCTCAACTATAAAATCATTTAATGTTATCTGAATGTTATACCACAAACCTGACTTGGACATCATTTAAGAAAAACACTCTGACTGTCCCTGGACTTTAGAAAGGATTTTGGGCACTGTGTGTTCTTTCTCCTAGTCCACAGTCTTAAAATATCTAGTGACTTGTTTCAACCAAAATGATGAATAACTTAAAATTTTTCTTACAGATTGGAATAAATTTGTTTGTTAATAAAAAAATCTCACTTCTCCTACTGCTACAAATGACCGGTACTTCCCGGGGGAGCAACACCCTATTTTGGCTAAAATTAAAATTGAATCTGAAAAAGGGAAAGGAATGTGTATCAAGAAAACATGTAAACCAGTTTTCAGTGAATGAACTAACAACTGCTTTCTCGGCCCAGAAAACTGACTCTGTGAACAGGGCAGTCATGACCTAGAAATAAAACCAAATTAATAGTCAGTTCAAAGACTTTCCTTTCAACTAAAGGTATCAAACTTACAAGGAGCAACAGCTCACTTTAGTCATACATGGAAGGTTCTGGTTAAAAATCTTCTCTAGTTATGAGGAGTGGTGCTTAGTTTGTGTGGAGAAAGGAACAGTCACATGGTGATTTCACTTAACACATTTCTTCAAAAATACCTGATCCACGTGGAATTCTTTCCCATCGTTGAGTGATATTTTGATTCATTATAAAAGAACTCGAGCGCTCAGTGAAGCAACTGGAAATCACAGGCTAAGTCCTTCTTGTTAATAAATTGAGTGACGTTTGTAACAGTAAAGAGTAAGGTTTCCCTCTCAGTGACCACAGCTCAAGTCTCCGCTTTGTCCCAGTTTAATGAAAGCATACCATTACCTTGTAGACATTCAAAAACTACCCCACTCCCTGATGATAAAACTATATATTCCAATTGTCCCGAATCCTCAGTTAAAAGTAATTGAGAAAATGACTGACCACATCTGTGTTCCAAAATAAAGTGGTTAAAAACCAAACAAAACAAAAATCGGTAAATTACTTTCACTTACAAATCACTGTCTCAGATCCTAGGAGCCCTTTCTAAGCAGAC
The DNA here is from genome assembly GCF_000622305.1 of Nannospalax galili. NCBI lineage: Eukaryota > Metazoa > Chordata > Mammalia > Rodentia > Spalacidae > Nannospalax > Nannospalax galili. The sequence continues at coordinate 993,052 of NW_008340972.1, read as the reverse complement.
TAAACCAAAGGGTTTAGGGCACACAACTACAGGTTCCCAGAGCAATGACACGACAGGGTCAGCGCTAGAAAATATCATTTTTAGGACTTATATAATTTATTATTTTATTTTATGTGTATGAGTATATTGTCTGCATATATGTGAGTGCACCCTTGTCGTGCAACACCTTGGAGGTCAGTCTTCTGACCTCTTGGGGGTCAGAGGGCATCAGATTCCCCTGGAACTGGAGTTAAGGACAGTTCGTAGCCGCCATGTGGATGCTGGGAATCGAACCTGGTCCTCTGTAAGAGCAGATAGTGCTCTTAACCTCTGAGCCATCTCTCCAGCCCCAAAGGTCTTAGAGAGAGAGAGAGAGAGAGAGAGAGAGAGAGAGAGAGAGAGAGAGAGAGAGAGAGAGAGAGAGAGAGAGAGAGAGAGAGAGAGAGAGAGAGAGAGAGAGTAATGCCCACAGAGGTCAGAAGAGGGCATCAGATTCCCTGGAGGTGGACTTAGAGGCAGTTGTGAACCACCTGACATGGGTGCTGGGACCCAACTTGGGCCCTTGGCAACAGTAGCATAAGCTCTTAACCGCTGAGCCTCCTCTCCAGGCTTGAGGTTCTTATTTTGAATAGACTTTGCCTCTCTTCTTACACAGAATAGTCACAAAGCAAAGCTCAAAGCTCAGAAGGTAACCAGATCACTTCTACCTCAGTTAATAAGAAAATGTAGTTTCTCTCACCCTCACCCTGGTTATTCTCACTTCAGCCACTAGTTACAGGGACACCCGTCTTTTTATTCTGGAAACACTCTTGGAACGAATCATTGCTCTTCACAGTCATATATGCCAAGGCTGTTTTTTCTTTGTTTCATAAGGTGCCAATTTAATGCCACTCTCAGAGTTGCTTAACCTTGAATCTCAGGACCACCTGGAAATCCACAGACTCCTAGAAATGTGCACAAAGTATCATGCACGGTCCTCCCAGAGCCCAACAGAATTTGTTCCAAGGACCACTCCTGTCCCCCACATTGAAAACAAAATTCACGGCTGTTCAAGTCTCTTAGAAAAGAAAAGGCAGTTAATTTGCATATGACCTTTATACAACTTCCCATATATCTTGGGCTCCTCCAGATGACTCACAATACCTAACATACTCTCTGTACATCTTTTCTGTATGTATGAAATTTTTATCCATACAATGTATCTAGTAGATTCATGATTTCTTATACAATTGATTTCCAAAAATGTGTAAGAAACTACTGTAATTCACTTACAAACCAAAACACATTAAAATCATGGACTTTGGATAGTTCATTTTGTGGTGTTCTCAGTACACACGGTAAACATCTGATTTGATACATAAAGAGCAAATGTTAACTATAGCAATCTGGATTGCAGGTAAAATTTAAGTTTCAGGACACACCATCAATACGAGACTCCCTCACCCCAATATGTATACTGTTAGGGAATTCTAAAAGAACTTATCATCTCTGGGTATAGAAAAAAACCTTGGGTCACTTCTCAAGAACAGCAAGCACACATTTGCCATGTTATGACTAATCAATGAAAAGGATATTACAAAAACCTTTTTTGCAGGATAAAAAAGGTATTAAAATAACCAAATTTGTGATTAGCAACATATCAAAGCAATTCAGTTTAAATCAAAATATATTATTTTGAATCATGCATATAGCAGTATCTTTGAGATTCAATGTGAAATGCACAGTAATTAAAATTGGCATTCCTGGGGCTGGAGAGATGGCTCAGCGGTTAAGAGCACTGACTGCTCTTGCAGAGGACCTGGGTTTGACTCCCATCACCCACATGGTAGCTACGAATAGTCCTTAACTCCAGTTCCAGGGGAATCTGAAGCCCTCTTCTGACTTCCATGGCATTGCATGACACGGGTGCACTCACATCATGCAGGAAATACACTCATACGCATAAAATAAAAATAATAAATAAAATATTTTGTTAAAAAATTGGCATTGCTGAAAGCAATTAAAGCAATGTGTAGTACCAGGAGAGACACTGCATAAACCTGAGAGATCTTAGTCACACTTGTTCCATTTCAGTAATACTGGCTTGGAAGTTATGATGCACGCTTCTTGTTCCTTCTATGCCAATGATTTAGGCTTTTGACAGATGACTTTCCCCAATAACAAGATGGTAGTCCTATGTAGCTGGTTTGCTTAAAACTAATTTTAGTTCTACAGCCATTTCTTGTGATATGTGTCCTTCTAAATTTTCAGATTTTTTGCACTGGGTAGAAGGAGAACAGTTTTCTTTAGTGAAAGAATGAGATGTTTTTCAAGTACTTTCTATGTTCTTATTTATAAAAATGGTGGGAAGACTCAAAGTCAACCAGCCTATATCATGTTCAGTGATGAAACATTTGATTTTATAAAGCTGATTCATGGGGCTGGAGAGACGGGTCACCTGTTAAGTGTACTGGCGGCTCTTGCAGAGGACACAGGTCAATTCCTAGCACATGACATCTAACAACCATCAGTAAGTCTAGTTCCAGGGGATCCGATGCCCTCTTCTGACCTCCATGGGCACTGCACTTACATACATGGCAGGCAATACACTCATATACATAAAATGATAAAATATATTTTAAGAACCGATTCACTTGTCACAAATGGATTCAGTTTTCCTGATTCCCACCTCCCCCCACCCTAACTCAGGATTTTTAAATGTGCAGGTTGTGTTGTATCACCTAAGTCCTACAGAACCCAGAAAGTTAACCAAATTCCATCTAAACCAAGCCACAGGATGGAGACTGTTCGTTCCATTTTACCAAACTGATACAGAGTCTGTTACACGAAGTCCGTTGTCCACAGGTATCCCACCTCTGTCTATACAAAAGTAGAAATAGTGCAATACACTTTTCTGTTTGTGAATCTTATTTCTTGGCAAATGCCTTGATAGTCTATAAGTGACCAGAACCTAATGATTTCAAATTGGAATAGGATAGCGTTCCTTAAAGCATTTTACACTGTGGAAACACAGAAGAACATACATCAACGGTGGTTTCTGAATTAGAATAAAGATCCACAAAACCACAGAATATCAAAATGTAATCATTTCGATGAAGACTGAAATAATCTTGACACCAATGGGTAGATCCTAAATACACGTCATCATGAGAAAATGTGGAGAACAGGCTATGATCACGAGACTGGTTAGGGGAGTTCAGGCACTTCTGTGGGCCATGATCTTGAGGAAGGCGTGTAAATGCTTCTGGGGACATGAAACCATCACAACATTTATCATCAAACACAGCGACTCTGTGACCCCACCTGCCATCTTTTAAGTCGCATGAATTCAGAATAGTACTTGGTATAACAATTTCAAGATTAGTTTCAGAACGTTCTTCAAACTTTTTCCCAATAATTTCTTTCCATGGCTGAAACTACAATACAAAATTCACAAACAGAGTAGGCTGACCATGTGTACTCAGTTTTATTTTTATTGGATGTATGCATTATGCATGTGTTCCTGTGTGAGGGGAGGCCACAGGTTGAAGTCAGGCTGTCTTACTCGAATGATCGCCACCTTATTTCTTTAGAGACAGAGTCTCACTGAACATGGAACTGAAGATTTGGCTAGACCACCTGATCAGTGAGCTCTAGGGTTCCTCCTATTCTTGCCTCCCAAGTGCTGGGATTACAGACACGTACAATGCCCAGCTTCAATGTGGTCGCTGGGGATCCAAACTGAAGTCTTCATGCTTCCTCAGTAAGCACTTTACCAAGAAAGCCATCTGGGCAGCCCTTGTGACTTTAGGGGACAGCAAATCCCTGTGCCAGCTACCCAGCATCCCTGAGTTCTTTTTCATTAACAGCACCTCTTTCCCTGACATGTGCTCACAATGCCTAGTCTATAGACAAAGGCCAAGCTGATTCTACTCCGTGCAATCAGAAAGAAGGTTAGCGTTAGTCACATGCCTAATCAGAATGCATTAGGGCAAACAGACTGTCTATCCACAGGCTTCTGGGAAAGAAACTGTTTTTCTGCTTGACCTTCTAGACGACATCACTGAGCAAACCCCATCACCACAGCCTTGCTACCTAATGGAGCGGCACTCAATGCTCCACACCTGGTGGCAAAGAGGTGTGTAGGAGCTGACTCTGTTTACATTGTTTAATTCCCAAGTTGGCTTTGAGCCTTGGTTTTTGCATATATTAATAAACAACATGTGTGTGCATGCACACACATTCAGACCACCTCCCATAATGTTGGCACAGCTGACCCTGCTTAACTGTGGCTGGTTTTCTCTGACCTGCCTTACATGTCTCCCCATAATTCCAGAACACATTGCCAAATTCATACACTATGTGCTGTTTCTTAAATCGCTATAGAGGAATTCTGTCAGTTTTTTGGTTTCTTTTTTCAATCAAAATTGACACAATGCAGGATTATTATACAGTACAGAAAGAGAGAGGGGCAGGGAGGAGAGAGGTAGGGAGCCACGGAAAAGGAAAAACCCAACTTAAAAGCGTGGTTCAAATACAGAACCATGTCATGCTTCATGAAGAGTCGCACAAACAGAATTTATTTAGGCACTTACAAAGAATACATTTTATCTAAAGTAGTATCCTCAGCATAGATTAGAAGGAATCATTTTTATGCATTTCTATTTCAATTCTGACCAAATTTGGCTGACAAAATTATGAGAGTCCCTAAAAGTAACTGCTGGGGTTTAGAACTCTCACCCCTTCCTTTGAACTGGCTCTATAAACACTAAGAGTAAGCATCTTAGGTTAAGTGACTAGATTATTAAGGCTGATTTATGTTCTATGGCCAGCACTAATTCAAAGAAATGCCATGCTATCCAGAAAATATTGCATGTTGCTGTCACCACCAGGTGAGTTCTAGAGCCCAGCAAAAGAATGACACTTTCTGTACACTCCATTTCGGTTCTAATTATTCACCACAGTCAATAGACATTAAACCACTTTAAGTTTACATGGGCATCAACATGAGAACCACTCATATTTATAACCCTGATGAATGGTCTTTCATCTGTGAATTTATAGTGCATCCATAATTTCTCGAGGGAATGGAGAGGTTCATTCAAAAACTTGCCACAACATTTATCTATGCAAAGATGATGGATATGGTCTGTGAAATTAAATGCTTTTAAAAATTAAAATCATATTGCCAAGGAAAGAGACATGTTCCTCTATTGCTCACATTTTAAAATAATAATGGTGCTCTAGTCATGCAGGAGGCTTAACCTAGAAAGTGTGTGAAGACACTCATCGACTATGTCTGGGTATGTTAGTGCAAAGGTTGCACAGCACAGCACCACTAGGGACTAACTTCTAGATGCTTTGGAATGAAATTTCCTGTTTTATTTTCTTATTCTGCTGTCATTTTAAACTATAAAATGAATAAGATATGATTAAAACAGTTATCTTTTCTTTTTGTGTTTACTGGAGTTACTGGAGTCAGTTCTTTGCCCGCATGGTTGGTTATACACAAAAAATATTGCAAAATACTGTTATTTTATCATGACTCAAATAAAGCACATACTTTTATGAAAAACTTGGCCTATTTTAGCTCAATATTGACTATGCTCATTCAGGAAAATACAGGAAGGTAAAAGGATAATTTTCACTGAAATAATTTGTAAGAAGCAGTGTCATCAATACATGAACAAGAAATGCACTTGCTGCTCCTCATTGCATGAGGTGGCCTTCCCGAGCTCCCTTCAGTTGTACAGGAGGGTAGGGAATCCTCAAGCCCAGTGGTGGTTGTTTATTTTCATAGTTTCTGTTTAACCCAACTTTTATAGAATCTACTTAAAAACTGAGCCCAAGTTTAATCATTTGATTGGGTTATATAAACAGCAATCTCCAAATGATGCAACTTTTGTTAGCATTGACTCACTCAGTCCAAAAATCATTGTTGCAAGTGTTGGCAAAGTGTATGTGTAAGATACTTCATATATGAAGATAATTGTGTTTGACTTGAAACCAACATTATTATATCAGCAATAATAAAAGCAGTGTTTTACATACCCCAGTGGCTTGCTAACTCCTTGTGGGCAGGAACATCTTCACCATCATCTTTGGGTCAACAGTGGCCAGCACGGCACCTAGAACACACAGGAATGTACTTGAGAGAAGTGACCCAGTGGTGAATGGAGTCCATTTCCAAGACACAGAGTCAATGAACTAACTGTTCTATACAGCCTTCTTCGTGGTCTATATATTACTTTATTAAAACAGCATCTTACAATATGAATGACAACTTTATTGTGAATACTTAATACTCAAGTACAACTGCTTCTAATCTCTTATTTTTTCAGTATGGTATTTTGGATTTTTAAAGTTTCTGACTTACTCTTTGAGAATTTCAAACATGTATAAAAGATGTTTTGATTGTATCTACCCCCCCCCACCACACACACACACTCAGCTCCTTGTGGACCCTCTTCCATGTCCCACTCAACTTTATAAATGCTGCTTTTATAACACATGGAGTCCAAAATTAGTCCCACATAAATGTGCAGTGGTTTGAGGCCAATCACTGGAGTACGATTGAGCTACCAGGGGCCAGGCCCCAAAGACAACTGACTCTCCCTCACAAGCACTCCACTGTCAAGAGATCCTCAGTTAGGGGTGGGACCTCATGAGCTCCTCCATCTCCCATGCAAGCTTCTGCTAACTGGTGTGATCTTGTGCCAGTTTGTGCAATCACAGCTGCTGTGAGCCCTCCGTGTGTAGAAGACCCTGTTTCACAGCAATCTTCCCGATTTCTGGGGCATACAGTCTTACCGCCCCATCTTTCTTTCAAGATGTTCCCTGAGCCTTGTGGGCAAGGGATCTGATATACATGTTCTATTTGGTACTGAGTACTCAACAGACATTTGGACTTTGGACTTTGACAAGTTGTGCATCTCTGTATTACTGCCATCCACTGCAAAAAGATGCTTCTTTGAAGAGGAGAGAGAACTGTCCTGCCAGGCTGAGCAACCATCTTTTGGTTTTGGTGGACACAGTACAGTTAAGCATTTGGGAACATGTCCTTTGGGATTATGTTCATAGAGGCTCAACTCTGCTTCTCCACTATGTCTTTACATGGTTTTAGAAAATTATATCTTGATAGATACACTGTCTTTTAAATAATAACTATGGTATGTGATACTTTTGTTGAAAGAAATAACGGAGGCAATCTTAGCATGCACACTATACCTCTAAGACCAAGGGACATGGTTTAAGGAATCTCTTTTCCTCCCACCCTTTCAATGTACTAAAGACACAACTTTGTCTGAAAAGAGGTGGATTTCTCCTTCAATATTATGAGATAATGCCATCAAACTCAAAGCATTAGGACATATCTTTGCCTGGGAGTTTTGGCCAACCTGCAGTCTACCAATGTGATCTGTGAGGGGGGGTTTGGTCTATGAAATACCAGTTTTGCCCTCCCAGGGGGATCCAGACTAAAGATATCTGCTCAACACCAGCATCTAGCAAAGGCTTGAGATTAAAGGTCAGCCCCTTGGACAGGATGTGAATAGGTCTCAGTACAAACTCTGAGCACCAAAGGCTAAAGTGAGCGGCCTGGTTAACAGTGCTCTGTGCATTTTGTCACATGTTGGTGTCAAGAACATACTTCCTGACAAGGGAGGCTCTATGCTTAGTACTTCGGCAGTTGCTGCCTTATGACTTTTGGCTGATTCTAATCTGTACTCTTCCACTGCAGTGAGCAGTAACTGTTAATATAAGAAGTTTCAGTGAGCCCTACGAATCTTTAAAGCAAACTGCCAAACCTGAGAATGGTTTTGGAAACCCCTAAACTCACAACTGGCATCAGAATTGAGGTTGCTGGTTTCCCCTCAGTTTGACAGACACCTATACAGTTGGTTAGATTCACTTATTCTCCCTCTGTAAATCCACAGTCTAAAATAGCTTTGAAAGGTGGGTTACTTTACCACTCAAGTGATCTCAAAGAGCTCATGGTTTAAACTCTTTTGGCCAGATGGTGTTTATGTAAAGATTATAAGCTATTGTTTATCCCTCCTTACACAAACAGTAACCACCTCCAAATTTCCCGTAATAGATTTAGGAAAAAAAAAGTTTCAATTTTGTTTTGTTTTATGCTGTTTGATAAAGTAAATGGTTGGTAATATTTAGAAGTGAATCAATTACACAGCAGTAAAATTTGAAAACAACTGTATTAGAACTACCAAGGACAAATATTAAAACTGAACCTCATTAAAAATATCCTGGTGTGTCTGAAGAGATGACTCAGCAGCTAGGAGCACAGGCTATTTTTGCAGAGGGCCTGGATTTGGTTCTCAGCACCCACATAACAGCTCAGCAACCGTCTGTAACTCAATTCAACACCTTTTTCTGACCTCCGCAGCTAACAGGCACATAGGTGGTACTCGTACATACATGGAGGCGTACACTCACATACACATAACAAATTAAATATTGTTTTAAAAGAAACCTTTAAAAAATAAAAGTCTACTGGCCTTCTAATAAAATATTAAATTCTTTATTCTCCTGAGTTACGCTATTCCATGCAAGTAATCACTTACCAATGTTTTCAATAGAATTATAAGATAGCCCCAAGATCTCTCCCAACTGGTGACTATACTGCACATATATTGGTATTTCAGATATGAACCTGTGACTGTTTTTGTGCCCATGAGTGGCTTATTAAGTAACACAGTTGACTTTCACGCAGATTATGTGGGCAGGCTTAGCATGTCTCCTAAGTCTTCTGAATCTTAGTCTAGAGATCAAAGGAGGAGTGTTGGGGCATGAGAAGGGACTTGACACATCACTGCTGTGCTGAGGATGGAAGGGGCCACAAGGCAGGAGTTGGGGGAGCTTTCAGAAGCAAAAGGTGCCTCTCCAGCAAAGAAGAGAGGACTTCAGACCTCTATCCACAAAGAGCAGAATTCTGCCTTTGGAGACAGATTTTTAGTAATCAGATCCTATAAAGAAAAATTCAGCCTGCCCACCCTTAACTACAGCCTTGTGATACCCTGAACAGAAACTCAGCCAGCAGGGCTGGGCCCCTGACTTTAACACTGTGAGCTAGTACACTGGGCGACATTTCAGTCAGAGTTTGTGACCATTTGTTACAGAGGAACACAGGAAACCACAAGTTTATATTGACTTCTGTCCAGTTTTTCACCCAGGAAACAAGAATCCCTTGGGGGTATGTTGAATTAATCATGTACAGCCCAGGATACTGCCCTGGATACTGGTGATTCATGAGCTTCTTCAAATGAAAAACACGTAACACAGTATTAGGCTGTACATAGTCCTCATACAGTACAGCAGTTGGAAAGCTTGCCTGTTCTGTGTTGAGAAGGCAGCGCCAGTGTGCAGTGAGTTACATTTAACTTTCCTTAGCCCTTTTTAAAGGGATATAATTAGCAGTTGGTCCCTGCGCTGGTTGGTTTTTGTCAACCTGACACAAACTAGAGTCACCTGGGCAGAGAGAACCTCAACTGAGTATTTCCTCCATCAGATCGGCTCAAAAATATGTTGCAAAGGCATTTTCTCAATTGCTTATTGACCGTGGGGGACAGTGCATCTCTGGGCAGGTGGGCTGGGCTGTACACGAAAGGAGATGCTCGGGTCAAGGAAGCAAGCCAGTCAGCACTGTTCCTCCATGACCTCTGCTCGAGCTCCTACCCTGACTGCCCCTAGGATGGATCGTAACCTGTGACATAAAATATACCATGACACTCCCAGCACGTTTTGGGGTGTGATGTTTATCACTCACAGTAACAGAAGGCAGACTAGAACAGTCCCTTTTGAGGTAAACTTGAGAAACTATTACATATTTCGTGTAAAACACTGAGTTCCCAAATTATTTGGAGTGAGGTTGGGATTACTTAAGAGGGCTCTCAGGAGCGTCAGGAGCCCGTGTCGCTATGACGACGGTACACCGGATTTCCCTTTTATTTCTCTGCTGCGACATCACTGAATGGTTTTCATAACACACAGCTCCTATCACAGTGCATCCCTGCTCAAAATGGCCAATTCGAATGGCCTTCGAGGCACAGCCATTCGTCCACTGACACACTAATTACTGAAATGCGGACAATGTATCAGATCCAAGGAGACAGTAAAACACACGGGGTTCTTCATCACTCATTATTATTCTTTCAGAAGTTTACTTCCCGGGGATGCTTTGGTCCAGGCTCCTCTGCCTTTTAGAACTGACATTGAAAAGTCAGCTCTAATTCTGATGGTTTCCTTTATATCTGACTTGTTTTCTCTAGCAGCTTTCAGGACCCTCTTTGTGCTGCACATTTAGTGTTTTTACCGTGACTGTTCTCCTGTCTGACTGGTGTTCTGTGTGTCTCGTGTCTGTGTAAGTACGCATCCTTCATAAAATGACTACAGGAAGTAAATTCAGGAAGAAAGTGCATCCCAAATCCCTAAAGTCAGTAAGTGCTAATGAATGGGTAAGACAGGACAAATTCCTCCTGTAGTTTAAACTACAGTGCCCTCAGCTTACCAACATTTGACTTACAATGTTTTGACTTTATGTGACACAAAAGCACACTCATACAATTATTCTGATTTCTGCTCTGAGTACGGCATTCAGTAAATCACATGAAACACTCCATACTATTATAAATTAGACCCTGTGTTAGATGATTTTGCACAACTGCAGGCTAGCATAGGTATTCTGATCAATGTAGGCCAGGAAGGACCATAATGTTCAGTTGATGAGGAGCATATTGGACATCAGACATTATCAGCTTGCAATGAATTTATCTGGATATAAGCCTGTGCGAAGTCAAGGGGCATCCCTTGGTACATTCACAGGATGAAGGAGAGACACTCTCGGTTGAGAGCGAGGACCAGGTACAACTAAGGAAGAGAACTGGAAGGAAACCCATGGTGTCAAACACACCTTGGGTCCACTGAGGCAACGATTCACCTTTTCCTACACACTGTCTTGACGAGGAGGACCTGGCAGGTTAGGCCCGTGTAGACACATCAGCGTGCAATCTGAGAATTGGCCATCTGGGAAGTCTCCCAAAGACACTAGAGTTCTGGGCGGTTTTCTCTTTGAAATTTAATGAGGTTTTCATGTGCAGCTTTGAAATATATTAAGTATGTTCTGCAGGTGGCGTGGAGAGCTGTCTTAATGTGTAATAGTGGTATTTCAGGAATGATAGCTGTGTGCTGATTTCAAATACAAGACCATGAACAAATTCCTAGTCAAAGACCTCACTCTCAGGGCCATCCAGGTGCAGGACTGATGTTTCCTTAAAGTTGATGTCTTAGGTATCCCACCCACCCTCTCTGTGTCCAGGGCAGACAGGGAAGAGGAGAGACTAGTAAACAGAAATCGATGAAATGACATGGAGTGGTTTTTTTAAATTACTATTACCATTTTGACACAGGATATCATGTGACTCAGGCTATCCTTGAACTCACTATTAAGCTGAGGATGACCGTGAACTCCAAATTCCCTTCCCTCCACCTCCAGAGTATTGAGACTACAGGCCCAGGCCTCCATTCTCAGCTTTGAGTGGTGCTGGGGATGGAACCCAGGGCTTCAACCGTTCTATATAAGCTGTCTGCCAACTGAGCCACACCCCCCGTCCAACTCAGAGTTCCGCATTCGCTTTCTGTATCTTTCAACATGACCAGTAAGGTCCAGGCTCTGTGATAGAACAAATCACGGAAACATCTCCATTCTCATTTCTATTTTACTGAAAGCAGATGAATTTTAACGTGCTAAGATTGTTGCACTTTATCAAATATTTCCCCATTTAGATTGTTCCGCTCACTGTTAAAAGTTCTGTTGCCCTTTCCTGCCTTCTCTACTCACTGAGTTCCCTTACTCTTAAACTACTGAAAACTGGATTACTCCACTCAACACATAAGAACCAGGAACATCAGTTTCCTTAGAATCAATAGGGGATATGGCCACTTACAGTCTCCACTAGCCTAAAACATATTTCCTATCTTCTTGTGAAATCTGCCAAAAAGATACATGACCTAAGATTTTAGAGGGCAATAAATCTGAGGTACTATGGCAGCTTGCCTAACTTAAGCTCTCCTTATGTGCACTGTAGTTCCTTTTGCAAATTCCACGAACTTTCCTGTCTAGCAGAGAGGGAGCCATGCTCACAGGAGGAGACAGGATTATCCTGAAAACCGGTTGGCATCTGTAAGATTTGTCTGTCTCCTCTGCAAGCTGACTGGGACAAGTTACTTGACCTTCTGGAACATCGCAGTACAAAAAGTTAACTGGGTTTGCAGTTACAAGGAGGGTTGGGCAGAGTGAGGAGCAGGGACAGACATGCAGCATGAGACTAGAGTTAGAAAAATGATCATAACCAGAAACGCTGAGATGTTTTATCATAGCTGCTCAGAATCAGCACAGAGCGCCGAGCTTTACATGTATCGTGTGATTTGATTCTCACAACAGTCCTGTGAGAGAAGTCCTCTTATTCCACCCAGCTGAGGACGGAAACGACAGGGAAAGATTAAGACATATGCACAGGTCACTCGTCCAGCGTGCCTCAGTTCCCACGTTCCCCCAATCAGTCATACCCAAGGGTTCGAAAGAAGCACTGTGTGAAAAAGGCACAAGAAATCCTAGAATTACCATGTCTTAGAAGTTCTTCTTGTCGGCACACCTGAAACAAAATTTAAACTAAAATGTGGAAAAGGGTTCTGATAAAAAAAAATTCATTCATGAGGCCATGGTACTTGGATGCAGGGAAAGGGGACTGTGAAGGGAATAATTACTTCTTGTAGGAGGATGGGGGGGAGTGATGCATGAGGGCATTCTCGTGTGTGTGTGTGTGTGTGTGTGTGTGTGTGTGTGTATGTGTGTGAGTGTGCGTGTGTCTGTTGAAGTCCAGATTATTCCTTGATTGCTTTTCTATTTTTTATTCATTCATTCTTTCTTTGTTTTGGTCTTTTTTTTGAGATGCCATCTCTCTGCAGCCCCAACTCTTCTGGAACTCTCTAGGAACAACAGACATCCTGAATCTCAAAGAGATTCACCTGCCTCTGCCTCCTCAGTGCTGAGATTAAAGGCCTGTACCTCCATGTGAGGGTCTCACCTTATTGAGACAGAGGCTCTCACTCAACCTGGAGCTCACCAGTTGTCTAGGCTAGCAGGCCAGCAGGCTCCAGACATCCTCCATCTCTACCCATAGCTCTGAGATTGCAGCCACAACTGATTTTTGCAGGAGTACTAGGATCAAACTGAGGTCCTGATGCTTGTACGGCAAGCAGTGTACCCACTGAGCCATCTGCCCAGCCCCATTTTATTTCATTGTACAGGTGAAGGAGGCCACTGAGGGTTAGCAGAGGGATGGCACCTGCAACCCCAAGTCCTCTGTCTTCAACCACCCTTCCCTCCACCATTTTTTTAATACTTTCACAAAGCAGCAGCAGTTGGATTCAGGCCTCACTAAGGCGTGATCATCTGCTTTGGTGTCCACATCTGTGAAAGGTGAGGTTTCATTACACCCCTTCTCTAAGGCTGCAGCGAGGACAAAGCGATTACTGCATATCAAATACTCAAAACCCTCCCAAACCCCCATCAAGCGTCTAACAAGTGTCAGTCTTTATTATTCGGACAATAGCAACAGCACATTTGGAGATTAAGGTCAGGGGATTGACAGCCACTCTGTAGCGTGGTGAAGAGGGTAAAAGGCTTGTTAATAAGAGCTGCGGTATTCCAGCCTTCCCAACTAAAAACTCTGTCCTGTGCTCGCCCGTGCACACCCTCTGGACACAGAATACATTTCCATCAGAACAGGAATTACAGGAAGTGTGCAACATCACTTTAGCGAAGTTGGAGATAGGCTTCATGGCTTTCAACCTTACTCTGCTAGGAACACATCACACCCTCAGACTCAGTTTCCCTTATGGAATTTTCCTATCCAGGGATTCCCCTCTTGAGTGTCCTCAAATCGTATTTTTTGTTTTGGTTTGGTTTTGTTTTTTGGGGTTTTTGTCCTTTTGAAACAGGGTCTCCCTGTAGCCCCAGCTGGCCTGGAACTCAATATATAGACCAGGCTGGCCTTGAACTCACAGAGATCCGCCTGCCTCTGCCTCCCAAACGCTAGGATTATGGGCAAGCACCACCACGCCTGGCTTCCTCGAATTCTTTCTACTGCATAGATTTCATATATTAATATTAAAAATTCTTACCAAGTCAACAACATATAGACTTTAATTCCAAAGCCACCATCTTTTTCTGTTTTGCATTGTGTTCCTGCCACCACTGGCATGGGTATGATGGTAGAGGAACTTGCGTAATTTGCAGTTCAAACCATCTTTATTCTTAAAAGCGTTTCCATAGGAAGGAAGAGACACCAAACCCTGTCCTTGGCACAGCTGGCTGCTCACTTCAGGGATCTTAGCTCATCAAGGAGCAGTCAGCCCTGTACAGCTTTAAGATGACTTCACTCCCATATTTACATATTTTTAATAGGGCTATGATGAATCTCCTTCCGCTTGACTCCTATTTTGAGCTGTGATATTTTAATCTCCATTCTTGTTGCAACTTAGCAGATGAATGTGCACTGTGACCGAGCTCAGAGGAAACAGCATAAATAAAGCAAAGTGGAGCTATGACATCTCACATTTTATAGCTTTTTTATTGTAGCCGAAGCATAAACAGAGCACAGCTGTGTTATACTTACCGCTGTGCTCACTCCCTCCATCCTTGCCCCCTACTGCTTTTAAAAAGACAGCGCTCTTATTCCGAAAGCTATGGGTAGCTGTCCCCTTCAGGCCTTCCCCTGCCCAAACCGCTCCTCCCTCTGACTCATCTCTACCTCCACGGACATCCTGTCGTGGGTTCCCATCTGACTGAAGACCCCAGCGAGAGCTCCATGTGGGATGGCTCCATGAACCAAACTGGGAAATCTCCTCTTCAACACACACCACATTCAACCTCACAAGTGCTCTGGAGACAGGAAATGAGGAAACAGAAATCTAGCCCGAAAGTCTTCAAAATGGCACACCAGCTTAGGGGGGGACCCTTTCAAAATGAAGTTTTCTCACTTTCAAATGAACTCAGACTGTTCCAGTAAAAGCTGGACATGCAAGGAGGGCCAAACAGAGTCAGAAGAGTGATGTTCATTATGTAGAACAGTTCCACCTGCTCACATCATCATCGGGTTTAGAATTGTTCAGAAAGTCTGAAAAAGACAGTGAACAAGAAAGGCATGCCTCATCTATACCCTGACAGAAACAGGCTTACATACACACGCTTGTACATACACATGCTTGACACGTCCAGGTTGCCACATAACCTAAGCTGAGCCAATCACAGACCTTCCCGCAGTTTATTTGGGTAGACTGGAAAAAGCAGTGAGTGATGGAACCCCGGTACCCAGGACCGTCAACCACAGGACACTTCCTTACATGGAGAATTCTCTACAGCAACAAGACAGAATAAGCCAACACTCACAGTGAGTAAGACACAAGAGAAGGGGCCGAGTCCTGGCTTGAGCCGGCTCTTGGCCCCACTGTTCCTGTCCAAGCCCCATCAGTAATCCAGGCCTTCATCATCTTTGATTGTTTACTTTGCTGGTATTTGTTAACCACCCCCAAATCCTAAAGCATTTTTTATTAGTTGCCTCAAATTAAGTTTTATCATTTACAAATGCATTTCTTTTTTGCTTGTGGGGGGGTGAGGGTGGGAGTGTGTACATATGGACAAGCTCCCTCATGTGGACATGTGTGGAGCCTAGAGATCAACAACATGGTATCTTCCTCAACTGCTTCTCCACCTCAATTTCTTGAAACAGGGTTTCTCGCTGCCCCTGACAACCTGGCCAGCAAGCCCTGGGAATCTGCCAGTCACCATCCTGCAGTGCTGGGGTTACAGCCACATGCTACCTTGCCTAGCTTTTGACGTGGTGCTGTGATTCCAAACTCCAGTTCTCACCCTCCTGCAGCAAGTACTTTACCTACTGAGCCACCTCCCCAGTTCCAATCCTTCCCCCAGTGTGTTTCACCTTCCAGAAGAAAATTCTGTGTCTCCACTGGGTTGGGATTTATTCTTTCTTTTACAAATACCACCACACTATTTAAGGGAAGGAAGGAAAGAAACCCCTCTGGGCTTATAGAGAAATGTGTGATGAAAATTCAGAAGACAGGTGCATCCGAGTGAAAAGAACATAGTGGGTACGGTACCCAGTACACCAGTGAAGTCAGAGGCAGGGCAGGGAGATGGATTTGCACCATCTTTAGCTGGAAAGAGGGAAGCATTGAACACAAGGGCTGCAGGTACCACCTCCACTGACAAGCACAATTCTGTCCAAAGGGGCTCAACTGGGCTAAGGAGGGATGGAGCTGGTACCCAAGCCTGTCAGCTGTCTACCCACCCAACTCCTCTCCTGCCAAGTTCATTGTTTGCCAGGCTGCCAACCCAGCCCAGGGATCTGATCAGCAGTTTTCATTTTTGTGAGGGCATTAACAGAATTCCTTTGTTTTGATGTCGGATTATCAAACCGCATCTTTAAAGAGGAGTGATCGCATCCGGATTCACAAGCCTGCTCCCTGGAGAATGGACTTATATCTTACTTTTCTTGCACAACAGGTAATTTCCTAAAGGAGTTACTGTCAAAACACGGTGTTCAGTTCTTGATGTGTATGAAGCAGCACATTTGTAATGTAAATAATTTCACAAGTTCTGTGATATTTTAAAATAGCCCATCTGATCAGAAAACAAAATCTTCAACCTGTGTGGTTCCAGCAATAGGAACTTGGTGCGCACCTGGCTCACGGAAGCCTGAGAAAGGCGCTGTCCTCAGAGATTCAAGTTGCTTTCTTTTTCAAGGGCAAGTATTTTCAGGTTGTCCCAGGTCTCCTAACACAGTTTCAAAGGAAGGCAGATTACATAAGCTGTGGAAACCCCAAGATTTTGATAACTAAGCTCAGACCGATAATGACAACAAATTGTTTACAGCCCAGGTTGTCCAGGCCTGTCTTTATCTAAATGGAAAGTTAAAGGAGGAAAATACAGTTAGGATTTCATCTTTTGTAAGTTTGCTTGGCAACAGGTAACAACAATTCAGACAGATAAATCCCTGTAATCACCTAATTTTAAAGCAAACTTCCAAGCATGGTGTCTACGGGGCAACTATCAACAGATTAAGAAAATTAGCCTGGGCTGGAAAGAAGGCTC
Organism: Nannospalax galili; assembly: GCF_000622305.1. Lineage (NCBI taxonomy): Eukaryota > Metazoa > Chordata > Mammalia > Rodentia > Spalacidae > Nannospalax > Nannospalax galili. The sequence goes on along the minus strand of NW_008340972.1, from coordinate 975,909 downwards.
AACCATTCGGAGCACTGTCAGCTCTTGCAGAGGACCTGGGTTCCATTCACAGCACCCACACAGCAGCTACCATCGGTCACTCCAATACCAGGGAACCCAATGCCTTCTTCTGACCGCCTAGGGCTTGCATGACATGAGAGCACTTTCAGTAAATACACACCCGTAAGAAGCAGGCAATACAGTTGGACATATAAAAATACTGAAATAGTCAAAAACAAAAAAGAAAAGAATTAGGCTTCACACTTTCACTAGCAGAATCTTTACTCTGAGGTAATCCCAAACAGAACACACAAGAGCAGTGTGGTCTGAGAAAGGTGTGCAGATGTAAGAGTGACCAATGAGTGGTCCAGCCAAGGCAGAAGCTTGAAAGGCCAGAGTCTGCCTCCCTCCAGTCAAGGAGTGGCTTGACTCATCATCAAACTAAAAACTCAAATAACCAAAACACTGTGTTTTGTAAAACGGAAGCAAGTTGAATTAGACTGTATGTTTGATTTTAAAAATTAATGCAGATTATTTTCCCAGCATTGATACATTTGGTAACAAATGTATCAATTGGTAACATCTCACTCTATTTAAAAATTATTATTTTTATGTATATGGGGGTTCTGTCTGATTATCAGTAAGTGCACCCGTGGGTGCAATGCCCATTGGGGCCACAGAACACAGAGGTGGTGCCTTCCACTTGGAGAAGCAGCCATGGCAGCATGGTTGGTGTAGAGTAAGAGGGGGTTGGGCGTGAGGTGAACTACACAGGGGCTGAGGACAAGTGTGCTCATTGAGGGGGTCTCCTCAGAACTCCCTGAGGTGAAGCCAAAGGAAGGCCCTAGTGGAGGATGCCACAAGCACACAGGGCTGATGTCCACTGCAGAAGGTCATGTCAGCTGCCACATGGAGAAGGACTGCAGGGAAGCCAGGTGTGGTGGTTCACAGTCAACTCCCAACACTCAAGAGGCTGAGGGAGGAGGATCTCCTACTAGGTGGAGGCCAATGTGGGCTACAGAGTGAGACCCTAGAGAAGAGCAGAGGGGAGCAGTGAGGATCCCACAGCCTGGAAATCGCAGGGATGGCCAGCGGGCAGATTCAGGAAAGGCTGTGAAGTAGCTTTGCTGAGGGGTTGGATGTGGGAATGAGTTTGCAACCAAATGGTTAATCATAAGAGATTAAACTGTCTCAGTTTGTTTATAATGCAAACAATGTACTGGCCATGCATACCTCTAGTAGCTTAACAGCATTAATCCCTCATGACCCTTCCTATCCTTGACCCAGAACCATGTACTCGTGTGTGTGTGTGTGTGTGTGTGTGTGTGTGTGTGTGTGTTGCCAATTAAGAGCTGCAAAGAGTGAAATAAATGGATAGCATCTGTCTGTGCATGTGTGCTGTTCTAGGTCAGCAGGATGTTAGAAAGGACACAACCCTTCTGATAAGATAAGGGTCCACTTTTCCTTCCCCATTTCATGCTGAATATACAGTTTCAATACAGGAGAGAGGAAGGCCATTTTTCAAGAGCGCAGTTAAAAGAGAATTCTGAAGGAACCGGTTCTCAGACCACTTTGGGTCCACTCTTGGCTAAAATGGATCCTAGAGTCAACCTGTCTTTATTCAGGCCTATACACAATATGGTATCCCATGCTGTGACAATTAGATACAGGGTGGAGTCAAAGGTGATGAGGACGTTTGGGTTCTGAGCAGTGGGAGGAATAGGTTTGCCTTCAACCAAACCAAGGAAAAGTCTAGGGAGCACTGGGTACAGAAGACTGTTCACAGCCCCATGTGGCTGACACATAGCAATTTACACATGTCAGCCTGGAGCTCAAAGGAGCAAATCCAATGTCTAAGAAACTCATGTTCTCCAACAACAGTTTAAGTTCTGACCACTAGTAGTGACTGTTTGCAAACAAATCGGTTTCCCAGACACAGAACATTTCGTGCTTGACCTTTGAAAAGAACACAGAAATCTTCATGTGGCCATTTGTTTCCCAATGTGACAATTCCTCAAAACTAATTATACACTGATAAATCAAGGTGGCTAAATTCACATTGTCTATACATGCAATTAATTCTAAGATCATAGCAAAGGTCTGGTGGGTTCACTTGATCAGCAGAGTTCAGATGACCCAGGGGAACATTCCTGTCCTTGGGTACATATATCTTCCCTTTCCAGGCATAGCAGAAAGGCCAAAATTTGTGATTTGAATGTGAAATCTCTCCCACAGGATCATGTGTTTACACACTTGGTCCCCAGTTGCTGGTGCTGTTTTGGAAGGTTGTGGAACTTTTAGGGGGCAGAGCCTCTGCAGAAATGGGTCACAGGAGGTGGGTCTTGATACTTCATAGCCAAGCCGCATCCTGGCCTCTCTGTGCTTCCCATGGTCCCCAGTTGCTGGTGCTGTTTTGGAAGGTTGTGGAACTTTTAGGGGGCCTCTGCAGAAATGGGTCACAGGAGGTGGGTCTTGATACTTCTTAGCCAAGCCGCATCCTGGCCTCTCTGTGCTTCCCGATGGCAGATGTGAGATGACCAACCATCTCATCCTCCTGCCATACCTTCCACAACATGGTGGACTGTATCCCTTCAAACCGTGAGTCACAACAATGTTCAGTCAAAGCAACAAGAAATTTATTTAATATACTTGTATTTCAAGAGCTTTTTGAGACCTGATCCTGAGCACATTTTAAATTTCACATTCTATCTTTCATCTTTATATCAACTGTTTTAACTCAAAAGTTAAAATTTTAATTTATTACTTTTACTCTATTTCTATGTGTATGAGTGTACTGCCTGTACGTATGTAAGTGCACCCGTGTTGTGCAATGCCCACAGAGGTCAGCAGAATGTGTTGGAGCCCCTGGAAATGGAGTTGTAGATGGCTGTTAGCCACCATGTGGGTGGTGGGAACTGTACCCAGGTGTAAGAGCAGCCAGTGCTATTAACCGCTGAGCCATCTATCCAGTCCCCAAAGTTGAATATTTTTAAGGTTATACTACAATTTAGCTTCCCCAAAATTACTGCACAAAACTGACTTTGAATAGAACATATTAATTACAATCACTTTTTATCACCATCAGCATCATTGCCACACCATCATCATCACCACAATCATCATCATCTTTTACTAAGCCCTGGTATATGCTAGATCATGCAATTTTCTTATGGCACCATACAACAGACTCAGCACATTATTTTTTATGTAAGAAATAATTTCACAGGGTTGGAGAGATGGCTCAGCAGTTAAGAGCACTGGCTGCTCTTACAGAGGACCAGGGTTCAATTCCCAGCACCCACAAGGGGGATAACAATCATCCTTAGGTGCAGTTCCAGGGAATCCAACACCTTCTTCTGGCCTTTGTGGGCCCTGCATGATACAGGTGCAGTTACATACATGTAGGCAATACACTCATACACACAAAATTTAAAAATAGAATATTTTAAAGGAATAACTTTTCTTGCTGTTTTGCTGTTTTTATGTAACCCTATGTTACTTATAAACATTTCCTAGACCAAAGCCAGGTTCCCTCATGGAAAAAAAAAATCAAGTTTATAAATACATATATTTGCTTTTCCATTATGAAACCAAAGAGTAACAATGACAGACACAGGAGTGTGCGTACACATTTTGACCTGGAGACAAGGAATTAAGCTGCAGTTGGGAAACATCTATCTGAACAATTGATTGTTACGATGCCCTTTGCCATTAAAATGCCTCCTTAATGATTTGGTGACCTAAGTATTTGAGTTGCAATATAAAAATCAAAACTGTGGCTGGAGAGACAGCTGAGCAGTTAAGAAAACTTGCTGCTCTTGCAGAGGACTGGGGTTGGGTTTCCAGCTCTAAGGGATCTGACACCCTCCTCAAACCTCTGCTAGCATTTCACAAAGGTAGTGCACATACATACCAGCCTCCTCCTCAAACCTCTGCTAGCATTTCACAAAGGTAGTGCACATACATACCAGCCTCAAGCAAAGCATTCATACACATGAAATAAATAATCAAATAGGTGTTTGTAGAAATAGAGAGAAGGCAACCTAAAAATATTGGCCTTTTAAACAGTCAAATTACTACAAAAACTTTGCAGGAAAAATTGTGTAATTTCTGGTTGGTTATTATAGTGGTTTGAATGAGAATGTCCCCAGAAGCTCCATATTTGGACATTTTGTCCCCAGTTAGTGGCACTGTTTTGGGAGGTCTTAGAAGGTGCGGCAATGTCAGAGGAAGCGCGTCACTGGGGGTGGCTCAGAGGGTTCTTAAGCCTGGATGGATCTCTAGTCACACTCTGCTTCCTGTGCCTGTTTGAAGCCGTGAGCACTCCGCTTTCTACTCCGGCCACCGCCTGCCACCACGCCTCCCCGCCATGATGGACTCTGATCTCTCTGTAACCAAAAGCTCAAATAAACTTCCTTTTATACAGTCCCTTGGTGTTTTATCATATTGAATGCAGTTTTATTAGTTATGTTTTAATGTAATACAGATCTAATGAATGTGTCTGCACAGATATGCACGTGTGCACACAGGCGTGGGGGAAGGCGCACGCGCTGTGGGGAAATCAGAGAACTTCAGGTGTCATTCTTCACCCTTAGCCTTGCTCAGGGGAGGGTCTGTTTGTTGTTGATTGTGGCTCTGTGTGTACCAGGCTAGCTGACCTGTAAGCTTCTGGGAATTGTCCTGTCTCTGCCTCTGTGACCACACCCATATTGGTCAGAGGGTCTCAAACTCAGATCCTCATACTGGAACTACAACTGCTTTACCCACGGAGTCCTCTCCCCAACCTCAAAATTGGGCAATTTCTATAAACCCAACAAGTCTTCATTCACTCATTTGCGAGCTATATCTTAACGTCCAGAAATAAAGACACATAGGAAAGTACCACATTTCTGAGCATTTCTTCCAAATCCGGCACCCGCTGCAGCTGGCACACAAGGGGGTTGTTTGGATATTATTCACATTTATGAATGAGCATCTTCAGTTCTGTATTTTGGCACAGGACCATGTATATGATCACACTGGTATATGTTTAATACAGTAGAGAGAAAACAGTAAAAAGTAGAAGAACCAATTTTAAGAAGCATGAAACACCATTCAGGAACCTCTCCAAAGTCTTCCACTAAGGCACCCATGTTACCCATGGTGCTGTGGGTTATAGCATCTCCCTGGACAGAGTCACTCAAAGGACTGACTCAAAAGGACTGAGACGCCAGTCTCATGCCATCCCTGGGATTCTTGTCCTGACCAAACAAGTGAGTGGTCAGGTGTGGGGCTGTAAGCCGGTAATAGCGATACCCTGAAGGAAGATGCAGGAGGGTTCGGAGTTCAAGGCTAGCCTGGGCTACATAGCAAGCTTGGGGCCATTCTGGGCTACAGGAGACCCTGTTTTCAAATAAAATACATCCCCCCCAGAGAAAGAGCAACTTGTTCTATGGAGCATGGCTTCCAGTTGCAACACAGTGAAATGCTGGATGTATGGGGAGGGCTTTGCCTCCTCACCCCGCAGCGCCAGAAAAAGGAATTCCTGCAAAGGAGAAGACTGACCACGAGCTTCTTTGACATCTCCCCTGGGTTGTGAGAGCTGAGGGTAATTTTCTTAGAGGGAATATTAAAATGCCATCCTTTGCTGTCATTTAAATTAAAAAAGGAAAGCAAGGCTAATATACAGAATCAGCAAAATTGTTAAGTAGCCAAATTTTATTTCCCCAGATCCTACATCTTCCTTGATGACAAGCTGATGTCTTCTCTGGACACTTCCGTCCCCAGGCTGTCTCTGGCCATGGCAGTGTCCAGCTGCTTCATGTGGGGCTGACATGGAAATGCTCATCCCACATGTAACAGTATTTTCTTTGCTTTCCCACGCTCATCAAAATGTATCGACTGTACAGTCTATCAGCTGAAGCCCAAACCTTGAACTTCCAAGATCATAGCTGGTCAAATGATCAGACGGGGTCATGACATTCCAGGAAGAAAAGACGTGAGAGCTGCAATTTCATCATCTAAACTGGAACGCTCTAGGCTGTGCCAGACATCTCAACTTCTGTCCAGTCTCATTTGCAAAGATTACAATTGATTTTGAGGCAAAAAATGATTCTAACTTTCCTTTTGAGCCTAGAGACAGTAACAACATCCTATTGTCATCAACCCCAGGCTTTCCCCATCCCAGGTGGTTTGTTTACTGTGTAACAGCTTTATGAAAATATGATCAGTACACAATGTACTTCTTACTGTGCAATACAACGGCCTCTAATATATTCATAGAGTTGAATATTCACCGAAATAAATTTCTATTTTCATCACCTTAAAAGAAACCCTATACACATCAGCAGTCACTTCTCATTCTGGCCCACCCCTCACCCCTCACCCCTCACCCCTAGCTACCATTGATCCACTCTCTGTCCCTACAGATTGACTGTCTGGATGTTCATTCCCTGAAAATGGGATCATACAGTATGGATGCTCTCGTAACTGGTCTCTTACACTCTACATTTCCAAGGTTCACCTATGTTGTAACATACATGAATACTTCTTTTTACTGGTTAATACTATTCCACTTCATGGATATAACACACTTAGTTTATCAACTCATTGGCTGTTGGATGGCTAGTTATTTCCACTGTTGGATAGTATGAACAATTTTGCTCAAAAATATTATGGGTAGAGATGGGGGAGGTGGTTTGGTATAATGAAAATTCATTGTATAAAATTCTTAAATCAGGGGCTGGAGAGATGGCTCAGTGGTTAAGAACACTGGTTGTTCTTGCAGAAGACCTTGGTTCGAATCCCAGCACCCACATGGCAGCTAACAACTGTCTGTAACTGCAGTCCCAGGGGATCCAACGTCCTCTTCTGACCTCTGTGGACATTGCACGACACAGTGCACTTACCTACACGCAGGCAATGCACACATACACATAAAAATAAAAATAATAAAATTTAAAAAAAAATTCTTGAATCGAAAAAATTTCTCTTAAACTTAAAAAAAAATGAGATGAACGAATTGGTGTGGACGTGTATTTTCAATTCTGTGAACAGATGGTAACTCACAAAATTAAACCTTCTGAGGGGCCGCCAGACTGTTCTCCATTAGCAGTGTGAAAAGCCGAGTGTTTGCTTATCACCCCGGTGCTTGTACTGCCTGTCTTTTTAAAACTGCAGGCATCCTATAAAGTACTCTCTTTTCGTGTCTTGGTATTTTTACAACTGTACCCTTACATCTACTGTAATCCTTACAACTCTATCCATCTGTACCCTTACAACTACTTTTTCCACTAAACTTTCCCCAAATCACTTCAATTACAAGTATACCACCGATATTTTAAACAATCGCTTTTCACATTTCCAAAGATCATCTTGAAATCGTCCCTAACTTTCTCAAGCTAAACAGCCCCTCTTTAGATGAACTAGTGCTTTCTAGATTACTTACTATCTATTTCTCCAGCTTTTGACATCCACTTGTGAATGTCCTTCACATTGCTTCACTGAGAATTAGCACAGTGAGCTGAACAGTTCACAGCCATCGGTGGCTGGTCTCCGTGGTTATGGGTGCTAGCTTCTATTGATGATGTACAAGGTGAGCAGTTGTGTTAACATTGACTAATATTCAGAATAAAGTCAACCAGAATACTTACGCAATAGAACGT
>NW_008340972.1:966487-968218 GCF_000622305.1 Nannospalax galili | reverse complement strand
GAACTGTCAAATTGTACCTCATTAAGTTTTGGCAAATGATGAACCTGCCACTGACTTCCTTAGCACCATGTGAGACAAAATAAATTAAAATCCAAGTGTTAGTTTTCTAGAAAGGGAAATCAAAGTGTTATATCCTTAAGTTTCTTGCTCCTTCATCAAAGCTCTTTATAAAAATAACAAACAGGGGCTGGAGAGAAGGCTCAGCAGTTAAGATCATGTGCTACTCTTGCAGAGGACCCAAGTTTAGTTCTAAGAACCCATGCTAGGTAGCTCACAAGCTCCTGGAACTGTGGCTTCAGAGGACTTGATGCCCTCTCCTGGCCTTTTTGAGTACTGCACTCATGTATACACAAACACACAATTAAAAATAAAGTTCCTTTTGCGTCTCTTAGACTGATAGCCATGCACTCACCTACCTCCTCCAGGGGTGGCTTTTCTGTTGTTGGTTTATATTATCAGTGTCCTTTCAAATCCATCAGAACTCTGTTGCATGTTGTAAGACGGCCTTTCATAAGTCAGGATGTGTCTGATAACAGGGAGGCCTGTTATAGGAAATACTACTCTGAATTACATCCTTGGGAGCTGACACGGGCCTTGGAGGAGCATTGTTTTCCTTCTATGCATTTCCTCTATTTTAAATTAGTGGATAGCAGAACTTATCTTGAGTTCTCTGAGTTTCATTTGCAGGTTATTTCAATTTTACCAGTAACTAGTCTTTATAAACAATTTCAGAGTCCGTCACCACCTCCTCCAATGCTATGCCTTTTCCCAGCATATCCCAGTTCATTATGGACACACCTGTGTATGTACCACCTTGGGTGGCTCTCCTTCCCTCATCCCTCCACCAAATCCCCACCTAGAGCAGGTGTTCTTTGACCCACAGCATAATCTCCATGGCCTCTTGAGTTCCAGCCAAGTTCCCCACTCACTGAAACTACAGTGGACTTTGCGTTCACCTCCCTGTGCCCTCTGCAGTCTACACTCCAAATAGGAACCAGATCAAGTCTTTAAAAATGTGCCTCTGGGGATGGAAAGATGGCTCAGCAGTTAAACGCATTGGCTGTTCTTGCAGAGAACCCAGGTTCAAATCCTAGCACCCACATGGTGGCTAACAATCATCCATAATTCAAGTTCCAGGGGATCTGATGCCCTCTTCTGACCTCCTCAGGCATTACATGGCACAAGTGCACTAACCTACATGCAGGCAATACACTCATACACATAAAATAAAAATAATAAAGAATAAATGTGCCTCTGACACTCCCACATTTTAAAACATCACACTGACCATCATAAATGTGGAGGACTCTAACACATACGTCTTTTAAAAATGTGCACCTGACTAAACCACTTTCCATGTAAATCCAACTTCGTACCACACGTCAGAAAATCAAACTGATGTCCTCCCCTGCATTCCCCACCATCTCCCTGTGCTCTTACCATCACCACTAACCTAGCAACCCTGGCTCTCCAGCTGTCCTACAAGGCACTCAGAGCCTTTGCTAACTCTTTATCTGAACCACTTCCCTGCCTTCCATCTCCTCACAGACGTTCACAGGACTTGTCCCTCATCATTCAAACTCAGATCTGCACAAAGAACTGTGCCTGACTTTATCATCTAATACAGCACCCAGCCCTGCCCTTCTCTACTTGAGTTCTTTCATTTATCATTATCTTAATATATAAATATGTAATATATATAGTGTGTAAATGTGGGTGTATGTATACATA
>NW_008340972.1:927645-965391 GCF_000622305.1 Nannospalax galili | reverse complement strand
ACACACACAAAGGAGAAAGAATAGGATAGGGGAAAGAAGGAAGGAAGAAAAGGGGGAGGGAGGGGAGGAGGGAGGGAGGGAGGGAGGAAAAAATGGAAGAAGAAATTATGAGATGGGACTACTCAATTTTAAATGAAAAAAACATTGTTCTTTCCAGGGTTGATTATAAATAACAAAATTTAATCACTAAGACACCAATGTCTAATGAGATAAATAGGTTTAACCAGATTTAAACAAATATAATATTCAATAATAGTACAAATGTGTCAAAGTATCACATGAGATTCTCTTAATATGTATAATTTTCAGGTGTTCACATATCAGTTAAAATGAATTTAAAGAGGCTAGAGAGATGGTTCAGTAGTAAAGACTATTTGCTTTTCTATCAGAGGATGGAGTTCAGATCCTGGCACCCATTCAGGGTGGTCACAACATTCAGAAGTCCAGCACCAGGGAATCCAATCATCCCTCTGACTACCATGGACGCTTACACACACACACACACACACACACACACACACATGCACACATGCGCGCGCGCACACACACACACACGCACACACGCTCGCACACACGCACACACGTGCACACGCACACATATGCACGCACATGGGGATACACACAAACACCAAAATCCACATAAATGAAATAAATCTAAATAAATACATTTTAAAATAAAGAAACACCTTTGTATCAAATCCCACATACAGAACAAATCCATCTTTCTCCAAAGGCTACAAACACATTGGGGAAAGGCCCTTCAGAGATCATTTTATAGAGCATGGTTTATATCCAGATGAAGGTCAGAATGCAAAATATTCCTAGAACATCCCATATCGGAGCAACACAGTTGAAAAACGTCTTCACTATCCACAGCAGCATTCAGAATGAGACGTGAACACACCAGTAATTAACTAGGACAAAGGTGATTGGCAGAAAGAACACGAGGGAGAATTCTAGAATGTTTTTCAGGTTTTGTTTTAGTTGGGATTCTTAAGGCGGGCTGTCCCTCTATAGCCCAGGCTACCCTAGAATTCACAATGTAGCCATGTTGGCCTCAAACTTTCTATCTTCTTGCTATGACCTACCTAGTACATGCTAGCATATATAACAAGAGGCATCTGCATCTGTCTCTGGCTAGCATGCCCTTCATGCTGAGAGACAACATAGCGGGGCAACATCTCCAGAGAAGAAATGACCATGTGGAGACACAAGACAGATGTGCTTCCCCACTTCCCAAAAGCCTCCAGGAGCCTGTCTTCCTCATCAGGATGGAGGCTGGCAGCCACACCTACTTTGAGCAGACCCCCATGCCCAACTGCATCTGTTCCTTTAGATAGTAAGGTCAACCGATAAAAGAGCTGGCTACACCTGGGGAGAGAGGCCCAGGTCTTTGCCATTTGGACGGGTCTCGCGGCACAGTCATCCCCACCCCTTTCTGCTCTAAGCACATGGCAACTACGCATGTATCAACGTGTACAACGGATTTTTATGCAAGTCTCTGTGTCTGTCAGACAGAGAGATGGTTGAACCCATTGGGGGCCCACATAGAACAGTCACTGAAAGAAGAGTGCTTCAGTCTCCTGCGAACGGGCTCCTGCCCTCTTTCCTCTTACTCCCATGTCCCTTGAGTCAAGTGAACGCAGGAGAAAGATGCTCCTTAAAATGGTAAAGATTTTGAAAAACATTTCACACACATTCACTGGCTTTCTGCCAGAGTCTGACTTCTTTCTGTCTCAGACTATGATGAACCTTTTCACAAGTGAATATGCTTAAGCAAAGAAAACTTTTTCTCCACTGACACCATGTTCGATGTTCTCAAAGACTCAAATAGTGGCACTTGATGATGAGCATCCCACTGAGGCCAGGCAGATGCTTAGGAGTCCCCCATTTTTATTCCCACCACTCATGATGCTTAGGGGAAAATAATACATTTGAAGTGATATGTCCCTCTGTTTCTCTAGGAAATGATATGTCCCTCTGTTTCTCTAGGAAATGATATGTCCCTCTGTTTCTACCTGAGGAGACCTTGCAATGTCCCCCTGTGTCTACATGACTCAGAACTTGGAAAAGCATGTGTGGAGGAACATTTCTTCTTAGGAGAAACCCAAGTCTATGCAGCTCCCCCCACCCCCACCCCCAGGAGGCGAAAGCAAACTTACGTCTCTTCTACCTTGTCTCCATTTTTCAGCAGCAGCTGCCTCACTATGGACCATCCCAACAGGACCCTCTGCTCTCCTATGATGGGGACACCATGCTTTCTGGTGGAAGGATCATCTCCCATGCCTATGATTGACTGACACACTCCAGAGGCATTCACTCAGAACCTAGGGGCCTGGATGAGAACCTCTTAATCTTTGACTCAGAAGCCATACATGTGTCTAAAAGGTCATTTAGGAGGATCAACAGAGAGAAATTTCAGAGAGCTATTTTAAGTGAGAGCATTTATAATGATTTGAAGTGGGACAATGGACCAAAACTGATTATGAACTGAGGAGGTAATTCATTGATAAGGTTCCTGCCTTACAAATATGAAGATCTGATTTTGATGACATAAAAAACACAGCGTATGGTAGGACATACCTGTAACTCCTAATTCTGAGGAGGTGGAGATGGTTGGTTTAGGGGCTTACTGGCCAGCCAGCTGGCTCAGCCTCCTTGGCAAGCTCCAGGCCAGTGAAACACCTTTTCTCAAGAGATCAAGGTACTTTGGTATGATATCACATGTCTTTAATCCCAGACTTCAGGAAACCAAAGAAGAATTACCGCAAATTGGAGGCCAGCCTGAGGTGGAGGCAGAAGCAGGTGAATCTCTCTGTGAATTGGAGGCTAGCCTAGTCTACATAGGGAATTGCAGGCCAAACAGAAGTATATAGTAAAAACCTATATCCAAAAAAAAAACTAAAACCAAAAAAAAAAAAAACCGAGGTAGATAACACCCAGTGAACAATGCCCAGCTTGTCCCCTGGCTTCCACATACATGCACATACATGAGACATTCTTTTGCTATTGCTCTAAGATCCATTGCACGACTTTGGCAGACTAGCAAGTTCTCTGTGCCTTAATTTCCTATCCAAAGGGATAATGGGAAAACCACTAAATTCCATTAACTAGCAATAATTCTAATAGGACGAAGTTAAATATTTCGATGTTTTGCACTCCTTAAAATCCCAAGAGGGAACTAGCACAGTGAACTAATTGGTATGATGGCATTCTCCTCATGGAAGGAGACCATCAATAACATATAGCCTGGATTGATAGCTGCTACGTTAGAAATAAGTAACTGGGATGACTTCTCAGTCTGTGTCTGACAAGCTAGTACCTTGTCATAACTCCGTTCCTAGTTTTCTAGAACTCTCCAGCTGAAGACGACTTTCAAATCCAGCAATATCAAAGCCTTCAGTTCAAAGGTCACATCTTGTCTGCCACTGTCCTGACAGCTCGGGCTGCCCTGTCCCCTGGAATGGGATGCCCTCTCTGTCTCTAAGGAGTGAATGTTGTTATGAGCTGGTGTCTGAGGGAGGGAGTTTATTGGTTGCAAATGTTTGAAAGATCCTAATAACTGCAGCTAGGAATCTATCCTCTCGTGTCACAGAAGTTGGAGAATGGGTCGGACATAATGCATTTGGTTAAGTGTCTAAACTGAAAAGGTGCTATTTTATTTTAAATGCCACAGACCCAACAAAGGCTGAGGTTACTGGTGCAATGCTCTCTCATTTGAAAATGTATCGGGGACATGCCCTCTGAGGGTCAGGCTTTCATTTGATGACGGTAATTCTCAGCTGCCTGCTCCTCGTCCTTTATTGTGCCCTATGTCTTAGCTGGGCACGCTCCTGATTCCCTGTATATCCAGACGGTCCATGTAAATGGTGTTTATGTTAAGGAAGTCATGTTCGGTGTGACTGGAGCACGCAGGAACTGATGCTGTTGTCACTTCAGATTAAGGTCTTATTTTAGTAAAGGAGGCAATTGGAGCAGGCAGCTGAGTGTTTGAATGAAATATTCAGCTCATTTCATTTCGAGCTGCCCAGTTCCCATTGTTCACGCTGGCAGGCTGGTTAACCCTGTTGGTGCTGGCCCAGCAGTGGCTCCCAAGCTCTCCCGCACACAGAGCTTCTTCCAGCAGACACTGGAAGCCATCCGTCAACACACCTTGAAAGAATCAGGTGAGCCATGTGGGAGCCATTTCTCCCGTCATGCATTTTCTGAATACCTGTCCATTTGTGTGACCAAGAAAGATGCTTTAAAAGGGGACTGAATGGCTGTGAGGTCTCCATCCCTCCTGGGGGACAGGGATGGTTAGCACATGATGTTCTTGTGTTGACTATGAAAGTGTTCTAAGATAACCTATGTTCACACCTATGCCGGATTTAATTCCTTAAAACATTTTAGGTAGGGGCTAAAGAGAAACCTCAGAAGTTAAGAGGCTGCTCTTGCAGAGGACCTGCGTTTGGTTCGCAGCACCCACGTGGCAGCTACCAACCCTCTGGAACTCTAGCTCCAGGGGATCTGACATCCTCCTCCAGCAACCGCGGATACTACATGGACATGCAGGCCAAACGCTAGTACACGTAAGACACAATAAGTAACTTTTAATTGACAAGAAGCATTTTAAGTATTGCTCTGTGAGTTCCTTAAAACAAGTTGGGGGCAGACACCCCGCTGAAAACCCACTAGAGAACATAAATCAAATCGCTCTTGGGTTGAAACTTACTCTCTGTAATGATTCAGGAGTAAGAAAACCTGAATCATATTCTGTCTCCTTCCTGAAGGTGCCACTGACTAGCTGTGTCCTCACCGTATCAGAAATTAGGGTATGTGTTTGGGGACGCTCCTGTCACCCTGCCACAGCCCAACGCGATCACACCATCTTCTGAGTTCCAAGCTGTGCTTGCTTGCTTTCCCTCCCATCCTCCCTTCTGTCCTCCCTCCCTCCATCCTACCTCCCAGTCTCAGTTCTTCCTCCCTCCCTGTTCTTCTTCTTTCCTTTCTTCCTCTTCCTGGCCAGGCAAACCAGAAAAGCTAACTCATAAAAACAGTGACATATTATTTCCATATACCAAGTATCGGACTTCTCAACTAAACCAGATTTCACAATTTTTTTACCCATAAGAAAGCCCTCTTGAGGGGTTGGAGAGATGGCTCAATAATTAAGAGCACTGGCTGCTCTTGCAGAGGACCCAGGTTCTGTTCCCAGCACCAACATGGTGACTAACAACCATCTGTAGTGGGGATCCAATGTCCTCTTCTGACCTCTGTGGGCACTGCATGACACAGGTACACTTACACACATGCACGCAATACACTCATACAGATGAAATAATTTTTTTTTAAGAGGAAAACCCTTTTTGGCATGAACTCTTTTATCACTCCAAGATGGTAGAAAGCGCAAGTTCTTCTTCCTAAATGTGGAGTGCTTACTTGATGTTGACCTGAAGTGCTGCTCACCATTGAGCAGTGATGACAGTTATTATGAGAAATTCTAAATTCTAAACATAACTAATGATATGTACCAGCTCTATGCTAGGCTAAAAGTGACCTCGCCTTCATGCTATCTAAATATTTAACAAGTATTCATTTACTCTGTGCAAACAGGTTTCATGGAGACCCAAAGCTTATGAAATTCTAGAAAAAGAATACAAATTTAGAGTGTAAATTTAAAGTGAAATTGAGTAGTTATTTGATATAAAATAATCCAAATAAACTTTAAGATGCTAAGAAATGTCACAGATGTCTCTAAACCCAGGAGGGATAAAAGCACCACTATTCCTCTTAGTTAGCCCCCGACCACAGCTTTTACAGTGTCTTTCCCTGCAAGGCTTCTAAGCCGCATAGTGTCTCTTCATAGTATCATTTTTGTAGAAAGAAGAGAATGTATTTAGTATGTTTAAGCAATATGTAACTATTCCCATCCTTTTAGGACTTTGGTTTGCCCTCAAAAGATGAGAATTTTGAGAAATTCTATTTGTGTGATATGTGTGAAAGAAGGAAAATGTCATGATATAGTAATCATAATATAAAGTTCAGTTGTCCCTGAATTGCTGAAGGAGAGAACTCCGGTGTAGATTAGACATCTGTAAGACCCAAACCCCCATCAACATCACAGCTCATGGAGTAACAAGGAGGGTTTTCCACGAAGGCTTCAGGTCACTGAGGTGCCCGCTGTCCCGTCCCTGTAGCTGCTGCTTCTGCGTATTTCAAACTCCGTTTTTCAGGAACCCATGTGCCTGAGGAGCCACTGATGTGGGATGCAGTCACAGGACAACGTGACTCCAACTTCAGGTGACACACTGCTATGGAGTTGGCAAGGTAGGCAGGTGCCACCAGCATCTCTATAAAGGGACGTGTTTTCAAACAGTGTAACTAGGTTCCCCTGTAACTTAAAATCTGCTTCTCCAATTTGATCCCCACTTTGAGGGATGACCCCAAAAAGATAAGACTGGCTTTCCTGATGCCAAACAGAAGAACATTGGAAGTTTGAAGTGGAACCATTTGTCTTTAAATGATTATACTCAAACTAGTTTACTTTTCAAGGTTTATAAAAGTGTATGACCATTTGAGCATATTGCTTGGAGTTTATCCTCAGATCTGGGAAAAGGTCAATATGGGTGAAGGGCTCTGAAGTTTAGTTTTAACTCTGGTAAAAAGAATTTATTACATCAACAACCCGACTTGGTGGCACACACATGTAACCACAGTACTTGGACAGGGAGACAGGAATATCACGAGTTCAAGGCCAGCCTGAGTTACATGATACCCTTTCTTAAGAACCATGCAAACAAAACAAATTGTGAGTTATCTGGTTGGGCAGAATTTTCTAATAGTAAACATCAGATGTTTATCAATAATTATGACCACTAATATGAACTAAGGAAATCCAATGGCAAAACTGTCACAGGTTGTATCTGAATTGCCCCTCAAAGGCACTTGTATTTAAGGCTTGGTCACCATCTTGGCTGTATTAGGAAGGGATAGGAAACTTGACTTAGTGGAAGGTTTTCGATCACTGAAGGCTGTGACTGAAGGGGACGTGGGGACTTTGGGACTTTGGGACTTTGGGATCGATCTCTTTATTTTTGTTTTTCAGTCATGAGGTAAGCAGTTAAGCTCCACCACACTCCCGTCATGATGCTCTGTCTCACCACAAATCCAGAGAAGCGAGACCAACAGACCATGGACTGAAACTTGCAGCATCGTAAGCCAAAGTAAACCTTTCCTGTTTATAAGTTAATTATCTCAGGTACTTTAGTACAGTGACGTAAAACTGATGCGAAGTCATAGGGAGTCCAATTGATAATTAACAGTAATTGGTGTTTGAGGCAAATTTTGTTTGTGGAATCATGAAACAGTACGCATTTTCTACAACAATCACAAAGGCCCTCTGCATATAAAATATAGACAAAAGGTGGAATTAAAATTTAAAACCAGCACATATTTCATCACCTAGAGAAGTAGTATAATGACTTAGAAACCATGGAGAGGGTTCATTTTGGCTTAGACACTGTTGAGAAGGCTGCGGAAATACAAACTTGGAAATCTGAAAGAGTTTATGAAAGAAAACAAGGAAAGAAGCAATTCCAAAATTAATAGTGGTGAAATTTTCTATTGTGTTGACAGTGAGCAAAATCAAAACCTGGTAACAAAGCATTCCTAAAAATTATACACAGCATGCGTTGGTGTATGTGTGCAATTACGAACACAGATATGCAGAATACACAACATGATCTAGTCTATTAAACAAAAGACCGAGTCAAAACACTCTATGCGAAGTGACATGAGGAATGTTTGCTCTGTTATTTAAAAGAACAAACCGAATCTATTGTAAATTGTATTTGATTGTGCAATAGGAAGAGACCCATTCTTTGTACTCATATTGAATGAAAGATAAAACAGAAATCTCCAGTCTAGTCATTGGTCCAATCCAATCCATAAGGTCAAGCATGGTGGGCAGCTCTGTAACCCCCAGCACTCTGGAGGCAGGGGCAGGAGGATCACTGTAACTTTAAAGTCAGTGTGGTCTATACAGTGACATTAGCCAGACCTACTTAATGAGATGTTGTCCTCAGCAAAAAGAGGCAGGGGGAGATAGGTAGATGAAGGAAAGGAAAGGGAGGGGGGAGGAGGGGGAGAGAGAATTAATTAATTAATTAAAGAAGGGAAGGGGGAGAGGAGGGAAAAAGAAATCCAAAGCATACATCTGAATGCTCCTGAAAACAGCTGAATTTATTCAAAATTTGGTAGACACCTCAAGCCACTAAAAATTTAAAGGGAAAAAAGTCTTAGATTCAGGTATAAAGTTTTTGAAACTTTCAAGATAGATGACTGAATTTCTGATGAGGGTTAAAGGATTTGTTCGCTTTTTAATCAAGCCACTAAAAATTTAAAGGGAAAAAAGTCTTAGATTCAGGTATAAAGGTTTTGAAACTTTCAAGATAGATGACTGAATTTCTGATGAGGGTTAAATGATTTGTTCGCTTTTTAAAAATCTATCTGTCCATATTGCTTCCTGCCTTCTTTAGAAGTCTCCTTTCTTGAAACCATAGAAATTAAGTGATTTGCCACAGAACAATTAATGAATGATATATGAACATATAAATGTTAAGCCATCAAAGGCTTTAAGGAAGGGTTGCAGAAAACAGAGTTTTTGAAATCTTTACAACAGTGAACATGAGCAAAAACTCAAACCTCCTAAAATCAGCAGAAGCAGAACTCGCTGACAGATCTGGTCACGCTCAGCCTCATATCCACACAGGAAATACTCTAATCATTCCAACAGTCAGGCATGGGGACACATGCCTGCGACCCCAGCTCTCGAGAGGCAGAAACAGGATGAGCAATGCAAATTCAAGTCCAGCCTGGGCTACAGAGAGAGCTTTAGGCCAGCCAGGGCTATGAAGTTAGACCCTCTTAAATCATTTTAATTCACTAGCCACAAACCAAACACAGATCCACACAGATTAGTTTCTCCCTCTTAATTTACATCCCCCAAAGCAGAGAAAATGCTTCAGGGTAGCAGTGTTAAAGAAGTCCTAAATTCTATGACCAATGCAGAGTTATGTCACCTACGCACATTATACAACGGGTATGCAGGTGTTAGACCCTCTTAAATCATTTTAATTCACTAGCCACAAACCAAACACAGATCCACACAGATTAGTTTCTCCCTCTTAATTTACATCCCCCGAAGCAGAGAAAATGCTTCAGGGTAGCAGTGTTAAAGAAGTCCTAAATTCTACGACCAATGCAGAGTTATGTCACCTACGCACATTATACAACGGGTATGCAGGGATTTATTTACTTTTATTTTATACATATGAGTGTTGTGCCTCCATGTATGTACAAATACCCACGTCACACAATGCCAAATGAGGGCGTTGAATTCCCTGACGTGGTGCTATGGACCTCTGGCCTCCACACATGCCTCTCTCCTCTCTCTCTCTGTCTGTCTCTGTCTCTGTCTCTCAGAACAGGAGTAGGGTATTGGGATGCAGTGAACAAGGATGTATGCCACTACAACCAGTGTAATATAGCAGACTGCTTTATGGTAAACTTTTTTTATATATAAAGATAATAATGTCTAAGGAATAGGGATGTAGCTCAGGTGGTAGAGCCCTTGCCTGGCATGCACAAAGCCCTGGGTTTGATTCTTGGTACAACATAAAGTGGGTATAATCCCAGTACTATGAAGGTAGAAGATGATTAGGAGTTCAAAGTCATCCTTGATTAGAAAGCAGTTTGAGATCAACCTGACCTACATGACAGTCTGTCTCAAGTAATGAATGAATGAATAAATAAGTAGTATACTCTAATGAGAAAAGGATAGTAAAATAGAAACCCCAATAATTTAGTATTTCTTACTCTTTAATATATTTTTTAATTATTTTTATTTTATGTGTACGAGTGTATCGCCTGTCTACATGCAAGCGCCCCTGTATTGTGCAATGCCCGTGGATGTTAGAAGAGGGCATCATCGGATCTCCTGGAACTGAAGTTACTTTATAGATGGTTGTTAGCTGCCATGTAGATGCTGGGAACCAAACCCAAGTCCTCTGCAAGCAGACGGTGCTCTTAACTGCTAAGCTGTCTCTCCAGTCCCATGTTTCTCATTCTTACAAATCCTACACACACTAAAGTTTTGCAAAGCTTTGGCATAGCAGGTTTGCTGACAGTACTGGCACCACACAGGGGATGGACCTGCAACAGTGTAGTGACCACAGCGTCATTAAGAAATAGAGATTCTTCAGTCAATGCTGTGTTACATGCACAGCCATTCACAAAGTCACCTCTGTACAGTGTACATCCAAACATGGATGCTGAGCTGAAGATGGACCTGGGGCGGGGGTCCTGGTGTACATAACGAGGCCCTGAGGCCCAATTCCCAGGAGAAAATGACAGATGAAGAGAAACAATCCTGTTAATTTTGTCATTTGAGTTACTTCTGGTTATTTTTATTGCTAGAGATTTTCTGTTTGGACTTTGAGATAGCCCAGGCCACCCTTGATCTTACTATGTAGCGGAGGATGACCCTGAACTCCTGATCCTCCTGCTCCCATTTCCTAAGGCTAGGACTACAGGCATGCTCCACCATGCCCAACTCCATTAGCAAGTTCTTTTAAACACCATTATTTTTCAGTCCTTATGTAAATATATTTGTAGGTGGCTGTATTTAATTTATAATATGAAATTTAATTTATAATGCTTTGTAACTGGCTCTAATTCTCATTAACTCTCCTACCCCATTCTTGTAAAAGCCTCACACCTGCAGCAGACTTGTTTTCAAGCCCAGTGGCATACTTTACTTGAAATTGTGTTCATAATTAACTAAATCTCCTTAATGCTATTTCATTAACATGCATTTTTCTTAACCATGTCTCACTATACCTATTTCTTTAAGTGAGCATCCATTAGAGTTTGGCAAGAACATCTCACGGCCACTCCTGATGGTATATACATCAGGCCCTAACAGAACAGAGTAACAACAACAAACCCTGCCATCTGGAATAAGACAAGGAGAAATATTCCAAGCCTCAGATTGGGCTCATATGCATAAAGCTATGTTTTTAAGGCACTGCTGTAATCCCCATCTCCCACCTAAGATGCACTAAGAACTAGTTATAAAAGGGAAAGGTTCACAGCAGCTCAATGTTTCTTCTAAGTAAAATCACCAGCAAAGCTGAACGTCAGTCACCCTTCTCCAGTAAAGTCATTCTTATCAGTACCCTGGAAATGCCTTGCAAGGGCTTCACGGCAAACAGCTTATCCTTATTTTCCAGTGCACTTTCAATATGTTTCATTATACTCTGTTTATGCCCTATGTGAAGGAGACCACACACAGCATAGTTAAACATGAGTACAGGTCAAGAGCCCTCCAAATGCAGGCGACAGACCATGGTACCAGCAAACACAGCTTGTTATTTTGACAGCTGAAAACCCTCTGGAATCCCGCACAACCTGTATCTTGAGTTTAGGATTGAGTTCCGTCTCCAGCCAAGGGTTTGATGATCGTAGTTTGAACTACAGCCTTGTTATTCTCAGTTCATGTGATGGTTGATTTGCCTCTAAGTGAGAACTCCTTTCTGGGTGCACTGCAGCTGTCTGAACAACAGACAGCACTCTCCCAGTCACTGGACACATCTTCATAAAGCTCAGAAGAAAGAGCACAGGCTTTTCAGCCACACTGTCCTGGGCCAGAATCTCTGCACTGTCCCTTTAAGAGCTGCATGACCTTGAAGGTCAGGAGAAGCAATTCAGTCTCTTTGAGCCCTAGAGCCATGGGTTGAATTATGGTCCCTCATAATTGAGATGTTGAAAGTCTTTGTTTTTTACACTTATTTATTTATGGGGGTGGGGCACACATGTGCCATTACATGCATGTAGATACAGAGGCCAACTTTTGGCAGCAAGTTCTCTCCTTCTACCACGTGGGTTCCAGGGATCGAACTCAGGTGTGAGGCTTGGTGGCAAGTACCCATGCCTGCCAACCCCAGATGTTGAGGGTCGAACCCCAGGTCATCAGAATATGACATTCTCTGGAAACTCAGATTTTTTTAATGTGATTACTTAACATGAGGTCATTAGTAGTGACCCTTTGCCAAAATAATTGATGTCCTCATTAACAAAAAATACAGAAATGAAAAAAATGGGGAAATATGGATATGGTGATTGCTGGACATTTGGTGTTAGTCAGATTTCCATCATAATAATCAAATACATGAGGCAAATAACTCACAAATAGAAAAAGAGTTATTTGGGCCTATGGATCTGGAGGTTGTGGTCCAGGGTCCTCTTGTGTCCCTGGCATACACAGCACATCATGGGTGAAGCAAAGCACTCACACTGTAAGCTAGGAAGAAAAAACAAGGCACAGAGACTGGTCCACTGTGGAGTCACCCCTGACCCCACAACCTAAAGACTATCCACAAGGCCCTACCTCCAAAGGTTCTAGTCACCTCCCAATAGCACCCCTGGAAATCACGTCTTTGATATCATATGGGCCTTTGGGGGACAGTCATTCAAACCAAAGAACACATATAGACACAATGTAGAGGCACAGGGAGACAGCATCCATGTAAGTCATAAGGAGGTGGATATGGAGCCTTCCCTAAGGTTTTCAGAAAGAGCCAAAATATAGGCACCCAGACTGTGGACATACTTCTCCAGAACTGTAGACAAGACATTCCTGTTGCTTCAAGGTCACCCATGTGTGGGATGTTTTCAGAGAACCCCATGCAAGGAATAAATCTGGTCTCCTCAAATGTTAAATCTTTAATGTAAATTGTGCAATGCTGCTACAAAGCTTAGAAAGCGGACAGCATTCAGAGGAAGTTATCGATCATGTGGAGCACAACCTTGGAAGTATTTTGCGTTATTTCGCCTCCTCCTTTGTTCTTCATTCAGTCAGATGAAGAGCTACACCCTGTACTCCCAGCAATAGGAAACTTTGGCAGACGAGTAGAGTTAGGGTACAGGAAAGCACCAACTATTGGAATTTGAGTTTCAAAAGCCTAATGCCCACTGGGACTTTGTAATGGTTCCCAGATACAGAAAACAAGCTTAGAAGAAAACCTCTTATTTGTGATGTAAGAGCAGCGGAAAAGTTCAATAGAGTTAAGATACAAACAGACACTAGGAGAATACGGGGTAACGTGGGGGCGGGACAGCCGCAATCTTATTTCTTATTTATTTTTTTGTGTATTAGTGTTCTGTTTGCATGTCTGTAAGTATACCGTGTGTATGCAATGCTCACAGAGGCCAGAAGAGGGTGTTGGATACCCTGGAACTGGAGTTTCTGATGGTTGTTAGCTGCCAGGTGAGTCCTGGGACCCGTCAGTGCTGTTGCCCACTGAGCCATCTCTCTAGTCCAACAGTTGCAGTAATACCCTTCATTCACTAGCACCTGCTTTCTCCTGCCCCAACGCTCCTTGGTAGGGGAAGAATGACCAGATTGTAGACTGGAAGATTCCTCTGCAGCAAGTTCATTAAAGAGATATGAAATTCCAAAATAAAAGATCAAGTCAGAATCTAAACATTCAAAGAAATTAAGAATAAGTTAAATAGTTCTTAAACTTAACAAGGTGGTTTCAAGGATCAACAAGATGGCAATGAGGAGAAACTTTGAGAAGTTCTGGATAAAGCTTCTATCCTATGGAGAATCAAGAGGGCTCTAAGAGGCTACTTTTCCTACAAGTTTTCAGAAAGCTCTTTAGGCAATATCCCTTGGAATTCATGAGACCTAGTGGACCACAGACTGGCTTCTGCCAAGGGGGAGCTGGAAACTGAGAGGGTTGGATGAGAAACAGCTCCAGAGTTGAGAAATAATTTGTCCCTTTCCTATTCCTAGAGGTTTATAAGATGCACATCTCATGGATGTGTGAACCCTGTGCAAGACAGCCATCCTGCAACTCAAGGAAATCAACTGACTCATTCATGACACAACTGATGAAGTCCGTGGAGAATAGAACGCATGAGCACCAACCAGGTCACCAGGAAGCTGAAGCCCTGCTCAAGTTAACAAAGTTGAAGCCGGATGGTACTGCAGCGGAGCCACGCACGTCTACTCAAAAAGTGGCCAAGTAAAAGGTTTGAATGTCTGCCAGAGCAGAAACTATGCCTAGATTAACAAGAGCATCAACTCGTGTAAGAAATTTCCCCTGAAGCTTTTTGCCCTCTTCCTTTCTATGCTTCAAGCCCTAGGAATTCAGCAACAGCAATTTATGTTTGGTAAAGCAGGTGACTGATAAAGGAAAAACAATGCAGCTGGCTCAGCAGTTAAGAGCAGTGACTGCTCTTTCAGAGAACTTGGATTCAAATCCCAGGACCCACATGGTGGCTAACAATCATCTGTAACTGCAGTTCCAGGGTATCCCATGCCCTCTTCTGACAGGCACGACACAGGTGCACTTACATCCATGCAGGCAATAAACACATACACATAAAAATAATAAATAAATTTTTTAAAAAGAAAATAAATAAAATTAAAAAAAAGAAAAAAACAAAGCTTCTTCCTCATCCTCAGTCCAGCTAAGGAGTTGAAAGGTGAGGGAGGAGGCCTCAGGTGGGGCCCAAGAGATGACCTGATATGAAATTAACTTTGAAGCCATTGGTAAAACCTGAGGCTGGACTTTACTGCTTCTAGCTGGAGTGTATTTGTTGATACAGTCGTAAGTGTCCATAAAAATATTTTCTAATCTAAAAGTAAACTGACGTCTGGAGTCTGCTTAAGACCTAATTTTTACCCAAAGCCCAAGGAATCCCCACTGTCCTTCTGTAGTGAAAAACAGGGAAAGTAGGAAACCAAATAAACACATTGCGACCGATTATTTTCCAAGTTGGTTTTGTTCAAAGTATGATTCAGAGAGAAATTGTCAAAGGGAGATAAAGACAAGGGAGAAAGGGCTCTTTGTGGGTGAAGTTAGGACCTTAGAAATGGCTGGATGGAGTCAGGCTGATGAACCAGAACAGCCTTGCAAAGGACCTTGACTCAGCAGAGTCCATGGCGCAAGAGGCAGTGCTTCGGGTGACAGTGCAAAGGTCACAGAGTTCTGAGACAGCCCACAGTTCCTTCTGGGTCAGCAGGAACAACATCATCTTTACATGAGCCCAAGTCGCACCTGCTCAGTGGAAGAGGAGAACAAAGTACCTAGAGGATGGGATGGACCATGGGGTGTGGCTGGGGATGCAGGTCGGTGTCCAGCATCGGCCTAGCATGCATCAGGCCCTGGTTCCATTGAAATACTGCCAAGAGGAAGAGGAAAGGAGGAGGAGGAAGAGACGGGGGAGAGGCGGGGGGGGAGGAGGGAAACATAGATTAAGGTATTGCTCAGCAATGGCTGACACATGCTCAGTAAGGCATGGGAAATGGTTGTAAACAAACGAAGTGATGTCCAAGGATCTGGAGATTCAGCTCTCAAGAGCCAAGTGCCCAGTTAACCTCAGCAAGAACTTAGATGCACTACAATGGCTGACACATGCTCAGTAAGGCATGGGAAATGGTTGTAAACAAACGAGGTGATGGCCAAGGATCTGGAGATTCAGCTCTCAAGAGCCAAGTGCCCCGTTAACCTCAGCAAGAACTTAGATGCACTCCTATGAACTCGTAGCAACAGTGACAGCACGCACAAGTCCCATGCAAGCTCAAACCAGAAAAAAATCCCAGCATAGACACGTGGGTAAGAAGCTCCACCCCCACCTAAGGAAACTGAAGCCAGAGATGGCTTCTGGGAGGGGCAGACACACAGTCTCTTTCAGGCATGGGACTCTTAGGTTAACCAGGATCCAGGAGGTGAGCCTACACTGAAGGACATTTGGGGACACAAATTAGACTCTATAGGCCTTTCTATAATGTATTAAATTGGGCAGGAGCAATAAGGGAAGTGTAGATGAGGGGAGGAACTAAATATTATCAAACTATAGTGAATGAGAATCACAAAAATCCAACAAACGAACACAAGACATAGAAATGTACTTAATGACCCAATGTGAGCTTTACCTGACAAGGAGCATTTGTAAGGAAATGAATGTTTGTAAATGCGTCCATCTGTGCATTCCTTACGCAAGGTGTGACCGAGTCATGGATGATTACAAAGAAATAGAGCTCGATATAAAGTGACGATCTGAAATGAATCAACAAAAGTAAAAGTGAAATGCAAAACTGAGATGTAGCACCACGCTGTGTGTCCTACCCGCCTCACGCGGGTGGCCTGTCCAAGACGTCTAAGGATCCACAAACAGGTTAGAGTGCCTAGAAGAGAATTAGAGCCAAGTTCTTTAGGAGCAGACTTGGGATCTGTGAAGTCAGTGTTAGGTCTGGAGAGGCTCAACTGTTTGGGGAAATCCTATCAGAAGGTCATAACTAAGCATGACAGAGTAAGACATTCAAACCCTACCCAAAGAGTGCTCAGTAGAAAGGAGTACGCTGTAAACTACATTGCTAGGTTTATTTCTAAATAAAATGCTCCAAATGCCAGAAGAAGCTACAGATCAGAGGCAGCAGAGCGGTGTGCTTTGGAGTTCTATCTGTGGTAGTTTGAAGGTGCAATGTCCTCCACACCTCCTGTTTGGGCCCAGAGCCTCCCTGGAAGAAGTCGGTGACTGCAGGTGGGCCTTAAAGTTTTACAGCCCATCTGGGGATGGAAAGAGAGTTCAGCAGTTAAGAACACTGGCTGTTCTTGCAGAAGACCCGGGTTCAAATCCCAGCACCCACATGGCAGCTAACAACTGTCCATAACTCCAGTTCCAGAGGATCCAACAGCCTCTTCTGCCCTCCGCAGGCATTGCACGACATGGGTGCACTTACCTACATGCAGGCAATACACGTATACACATAAAATAAAAATAGTAAATAAAAAAATTTTTTTTAATGTTTTATAGCCCGTCTCTGCTTCTTATCCACTCTCTGCTTCCTGACTGCTCATGCAATGTGACCAGGCACCTCACAGTCCTACATGGTCACAGTAGACTGTATCCCATATTAGACTGTGAGTCAAAATAAACCCTTCTTTCCTTAAATTGCTTCTTATCAGGTATTTGGCCACACAGAAGAGAAAAGTAAGTAATACACTCTCCAAGATACAGATATTTTTAATTTGTTATTTTTATTTTATGTGTATGAATGTATTGCCTGCATGTATGTAAGTGCACCATGTTATGCAATGCCTGGGAAGGTTAAAAGAGGGTGTCAGGAGTCCCTGGAACTGGAGTTACAGGAGGTCGTTAGCTGCCATGTGGGTGCTGGGAATCAAACCTGGGTCCTCTGTAAGAGCAGTCAGTGCTGTTAACCACTGAGCCACCTCTCCAGCCCCAATACAGAATATTTTAAAACTTTACAACTTTTTTGGATCAGAGAAGCAAATGAAATAAGGGAACAAAATGTAATGGAAATTTTACTACTGATAGAGCATTGAAGGAGAAGCTTCTGCAATATGGTGATACTTGATCAAAGGCCTCATGAAGTAAATCAGCAAGTCAGAGAGATCATCTTTCTAGACAGAGGGAACCACAAGTACAAAGGCCCTGTGGTGAGAGCTCACAAGCATGTCTAGCAACAGTGAAAAGGGCTCCAGGGCTGCAGCAGCTCGTCAGGAGAGAGGGTTTGGGGGGCTGGTTAACAATACGGGACAGGAGAGGACTGGGCATTTGTCCATTTTCTTCTCAAATTTTGTCAGTTTTTTGTTTCATGCATATTTTAGTTCAATTATTTAGCACACAGACATTTGGGGGTGCCAGGTCTATTGGAATGGAAAATTCTTAATGCAAAATATTCCTCACTACTGGAAATTTAACTTGCCTAGAAAATTACTGTTTATCCTGTTCATACAGCAACTCCGGGTCGCTGATGTTTTTGTGCTACATCTTTTCAGCAGCTCATTCTCAACCTGTGCACATCACCCTGTTGATCGGATTCTTTTCTGCTACTGTAGACAAGGTTTTGTAATATGACCCTGGCTAATCCAGTAATCATGATGTAGCCCAGGCAGACCCTGAACTTATAGTAGTCCTCCTGCCTCAGCCTCCCAGAATTCTGGTGTTATGATAGTGACCACCACCACACCCAGGTGAGCAGTTATTTACAGATTATTGTGGTCCTGTTTTTTATACTCTAACAACTTATCTTTCAATTGTTGTGTTTAGACCATTTACATTTAATGAGTTTATCACTGTGTTAGGGCTTTAGGTCTGCAACTTTTTTTTCTGGATTCCCCTTTTTCTCACTTTTTCTCTGTCTTCATTATTTTTTATATCTCAATTCTAAGCTCTCTTTAATGTGCCTAAGTGAACCAGTGAGTCAGGCCCTATTGAATACTTCTGGACAGCAGCAACATTGATAAATACAGAAATAAAATGTGTGAATAAATATGAATAAATAATAAACTCTCCTGTATTGACCTTTCTAGAGAAAAAAACACATACCCACACTCCCACAATAGACAACAGAAATGAGAGAGAATTAGTCAGGGGGAAGCAACTCTGGCTCCAATTTGAAATGCCAAGATTTCTGTCATTTGATTTATACTATTTTGGAATAGTCATATTTTAAAGACAATGTCTAATATACCGTATTTTCCAGTTCGTCGAAATGGACAGAAGTCTTAAAATGTCTTTGAAGCCCTAGACATTTTTCCATTGATTTTATTTATCGTGTCATTGACCATCAACAACTCATAGCCTGCTAAAATTATAACCATGCTTAACAATGACCTGGAGTACTGTAAACCCTTCCTGAACAATCAACTGTAGACGGATGAAGTTAACTTTTAAGGTCAAGGGTGAGTCACCTGCAGAACTAAGCTAGAACCAGGGTCTAATGACGCTGATCTCCATTGGGAGAGATAAAAATATTAACTTTTTATCTCAAGCATGTTAACAGTCTGCTTGGAATTCAGTTGCGCTCCATTTCCTTAAGGAAGGTAAAATAAGAATCCGCAGATGGAACAGCATCACTCATCCACACTGGAACTGAACCAGGACACGGGATGAAAACGAAGCCACTTGCCAAAAGTAGCAAGAGATAACAAACAAACAGCTCAGTCATCAGCACTGCAGACGTGCGCCGCGAGCGGTTCCAACGGGGAGTTTTAAGTCCCCTTCCTCTGTGGATTGCTGAGGTGGTTTGTGGTTGTCTTTTCACCCCATCTATCCAGAGGAACACAGAGCTGAAAATGGAATGGACACGGCGTTTATTCCGCAGTACGCAGTTCCACTCATTTAGACATAAAAGCCCTTGAGTGCGTGCAAAAGAAGGCTGTCCTCAATTCCCAAAATATTTTCTATATTCCCTGATTCACTGTGTGAAGGATCAGACCTCCAGCATGTGGCTCTGAGTGACAGACTTTCTCTTTTAGTCATGAAATCTTCCAGGATCCAAGAGGCGGGTTGGAGGGGACCTCTTGCTCATCCTCCATTTCTACGCACAGTCAGATACTATAATTAAATAATAGAGTTTCATTTACTTGGGCTCAAATCCATTAATTTTTTTTTCTTATTTTCACTCATCTCCTCCTCTGAAATAGATCCCAGTATTATCACCATCCTAAGCACACACATACACAGATCTGTGAATCTATAATAAGATATTCCTGTTTTTAGCATAGATTTAGATTCAATTAAATGTCTCAATTGCCTCTACCTAGATGCTGTCTAAATATGAGCAAATACCTGGTTCATGGTGGGAAAAAAAAACCCTCAGCGTTCAACAGCTGAGCTCCTAGCCAAATACACACACTGAGATGACTCCTGGGAAGTGCTTGGTTCACAAGCTGACGTGGGTTCTTTGACCAGCTACCTGCAGAGGGCTGGATGTACTAATGCCCTTGCCTCCCAGTCCAGTGAGCTGGTCAGATGACACAGCACCATTTAGCATCATGGACACACAGCATCTCGTGCCTTCCCCTCATCCAGCAGGGATGTACGTGCCAGAAAAAACAGGATCAGTGAAGCAGAGCCAAGATGCTCAGTGTTCCTAAAAGGAAGCACTTGAATGAGGGAGGAAAGCAGAGCTCTGGGTGATACCCTATCGATGGGGAAGGGCCTAAAATGGAGAGCAACCACAACAGCTGCTGCCCCAGACAACTTTAGGACCGGACAGGCCTACCACGTTCCCAGGTTGTTTAACAGAGAAAGCTTGCTGACAGTATATGACCACATCCAATGTGGCACCGTGACAGCAGGCCTCTGAAAATCCCCTCATCCACACAGCCTTCATTCACCCCTGGCTTTTTCTCTTTCAGGATTTCTACTCGGAGTCCCCAGTACCCTCAGAGCACCGAACCCAAGAGTGCGTCCCTAGTAGATGCAAATCCTGTTTCTTTTCCTTTTTGCCTCCTGGGGTTGTGACAGAAAAGGGAAAGATCAAAAAGCACCAAAATCCACTTAGGGGATAGATGCTCATCCCACGTCTTACCAGTTTGCTAGATGAGTCCTCCTGCCAAATACAAAGCAAGACACCCACTCTGCAGCCTTCGCAGAGCAGAGGTTAAAACACTCTTTACCACTTTAAAAGATCAGTACATGAGCAGACCCAGTTCCTTCCACGTAGATCATAAACCAGAGACAGGAAGATAGTCTGCTGATCCATTTTTTCATTATCAATGGACCACAACCCATAGAATAATCTATTCCCCTTTCCAGTCATCAAACCACAATGGATCACATTGAAACATATCAGTCTCCTAGTTTGAATTGGACTCCATATGATGTTTTAATGCTTCTCATAACCCAAAGCCATTATTCCTGATCACAAGCAAAACCCAAGGAAACAGCAAATTTGATATTCTGTAGCAAAAAGAAATTTGAAACTAGCTTCTAATCTTTGTGTTCAAGACTAGGTGCCAGGGAGATGGTGCAGGAGATGGGTCAATGGATAGAGTGCTTGCTCTGCAAGTATGGACACCTGAGTTCTGATCCCTAGCACCCATGTAAAAGCTGGATGTGGTGACATACATATGCGACCCTGGCACTGGGGGGTGTGGCAGAGATGGCCAGATCCCAGCGCCTCTGCTGGTCAGCCAGTGCTGTCAAAATGGTGAGTTCCAGGATCTGTGAGAGACCCTGTCTCAGAAAATAAGGTGGAGAGGAAGACACCTAGAATCAATATCTAGCTTCCAAGTGTGCATGCTCAATGTAAGTGCACTCACACACACACATACATTCATACAGCATATACTATACTATACACACATATACACAGGGAGGGAGGGAGGAGACACACACACATACACACACACACACACACACACACACACACACACTAAATGGATAAAAAGAATAAGATCAACATACCGATCTGGAAGTTAGGCTGGTAAGTTGTTTCATGTTACAGTCCTCGGCACAGACTTCATACAACACCGGTATCCAAGCCCTTTCAATGAATAAGATAAAATTTCTGGGTCTAGTTTTAGTATCACAGACAGCCTCAACCCTTCTTTGAATACTAAGTCAAATTAAATATATTGTTGAGCAACATCAGCAACGTACTTTGTTAGATGAAACGGAGAAAACAGAGTCATTAAAACTTACTAATAAAGAGGCTGCAATCTAAGAACTTCAAAGATGGAAAAGTCATTAGCAGGCAAAGATGTAAATGTGGGACGCAGTCCAGGAGTCTGGAGTGTGGGGTTCAGGAAAGCATGGGCTGGTGTGTCCATACATTAACAGCACCTGAAGTGTAACACAAAAACTTACAGAAAACTCATCATGGATTTCTGGAATCCTCCAGTAAGATGGAGGGAAAGAGGGGGATCTGGGGGGACTGTGACACAGTGGGTGGTCTCCCTAGGTTCTGAAAGGACAGGAAGAACCGGAAGGGCAGGGCCTGCAGCAGGCCTACACAGGAACAGAGCAGGCCCTGCATCTTTGGAAGGAGCCAGAGATAACAGGATCTGCCTGCTTTCATCTCTGAGCTCTGAGAAACAGGTCATTAGCATCCACAGCTCAGCCAGGCTTCTTGTCTTCTCCCCACGGAGGGCAAAGATCTTACTGCTGAGAGGTTCTGGCCTCTCTCAGGTAACGCAGCCACAGATCTCCAGCTGTCTAGGCAGCGGAGGGGGAGCTCATTGGTTGGTCCACCCCGCCTCCTTTACCTCTACATTGACGGAGTAGTATTGGAACTGTTGGAAAGATGCTCTCAGATACACAGGAGGCTATGAAAGTATGCAGGCACAAAGGCCTGGGTTAGGGGAATAGTGACCGGAACATGGTCCTAGGAAAGTAAATTCAGTCACTCAACTAACAAGTGCCCTTTTTAGATAGTGGTTCAACGACTGAGTTGGTAGAAAATATGAGATTCGGTTCGGAAGTAGAAGCACTGAGCAGCAGCGAAGGCTGGCGCAGGGGAAGTTCTTGTTATTTTAAGCATCCACACTCGAACACAGTTTCGTATAAACACTACTATGTACAAAAGCTGTTTCCAGGATCAACTGCAGAGCTTCCTATCTGAGGGCTCTGGGGCATATGACTTAATCTATAAGACCAAGCCCCGTCTATAAATGAGTTCAAAGCAGAGTCATTGTCTAATCCACATCTCATTGGAAAACTGGGACCATGAACCTTCAGACTGGAGGGTTTGAGTAGAGTTGACCTCTGTCCCCCTCTAACTCAAGAGATGGTTGCTCAGGCCTTACACAGTGCCCTGCTCTGGACTCTGGGGAGCCATGTGGTGTTTCCCTCACTCCACCGTTTCTGGATCTCTCTCTCTCCTTCCCTCCCTCTTCCCTGACTCTCTTTTCACTAAGAACCATTCAGACCTAAAAGTATCAGTCTTTCTGAGATGTTCTCCCTAACACTAAACACCATGGAAGAGCTGAAACGGACAGAGAGCTGAGTAGGAGCTGTACCAGCAAGGAGACTCCTCTAGAACACCCACCCCCCGCCCCTCAGCTGTGCCGAATCCTCCCTCCCACCATCCTCTTCCACGGCAGTTAAGAACAGGAATCAATGAATGCCCCTTGGTCCCGTCAGTGAAGAATTCCTTACTTGTTACAAATATTATAACTTTCTGATTCATCACCAAGCACTACTTTGGAAAACAGTCTCTAGAAAAGCAATTAACCGTTCCAGCCCACACTGACATGGGCTGCGTTTATGCCGTAAAGCAATGGTGATTGCTAGTGTTTACTCTAAATTTTTTTAAAATGTATTTTTCAATAGGTATGTGTCTCACCTGCACGTATCTCAGTGTACCAGCACATACAATGCCTGTGGAGGCCAGAAGAAGGTGTCACATCCTCTGGAACTAGAGTCACAGATGGTTGTTAGCTGCACTGTGGGTGCTGGGAACAGAACCTAGGTTCCCTGAAGAGCAGCCAGTGCTCCCAACTGCTGAGCCATCTCTCCAGCCCCACTCCTTTAATTTTTTAAATACTACTTTGGAAACATTGAACTACATAATCAGTGCATTGATATGAAAGAAATAAAACATACATGACAACTTCTGAGGGAGTCATTGCCTCAGATAAACCTGGTAAATGATCAGGACGTGAAGCAATGCATTTCAAACTGAAATATGCTAAAGTACAAACAGAGGGGCTGGAGGGAAGGCTCAGGCAGAAAAGCACTTGCTGTACAAGGATGAAGTCGTGAGATTGATCCCCAGAAACCATGTAAGTGTCCAGAGTGATAGGTGCAAGCTTGTCATCCTGGGACTGCGGAGGCAGAGACAGGAGTATCTCTAGGACTTGCAGGCCAATGAGAGACCCTGACTCAAAGGAGGTAGGTGGTGTTCCTGAGAGTGACACTGAGGTTGTTTTCAGTTTCCACACACATGCACGCGCGCACACACACACACACACAGAGACAAACATACACAGACAGACACACACACACAGATACAGAGATAGCAGCTCACACGGACACACACAGACACACACACACTGAGACAAACATACACAGACAGATAGACACACACAGAGACACAGACACAGACACAGACACACACACACACAGATACTGAGACAGCCACTCACACGGACACATACAGACACACATACATACACAGACACACACACAAATATACACACATGCACAGAGAAATACATACAGACACACATACACGCACATATACAGATACACACACAGACACAGAGACAGACACAACACATACATACACACACACAGACACACAGAGATACACATGTCTGCAT
Organism: Nannospalax galili; assembly: GCF_000622305.1. NCBI lineage: Eukaryota > Metazoa > Chordata > Mammalia > Rodentia > Spalacidae > Nannospalax > Nannospalax galili. Next base: position 941,257 of record NW_008340972.1, on the reverse strand, counting down.
ACACACATGCATTTAAAAACTAAGACTCCTCTCTCCATCTGGGTTGCTAGGGCCTGAGCTGCTGTTGGGCTTAGCCAGCCTGAAGCCAAGGAAGAGAAAAGGATAAAAAAGGGTAAAAAGCCGAGAGAGAGAGAGAGAGAGAGAGAGAGAGAGACAGGGAGAGAGAGAGAGAGGCAGAGAGACAGAGAGGGAGACAGAGAGACAGAGAGACAAAGAGAGACAGAGAGACAAAGAGACAGAGAAAGACAGAGACAGAGAGAGACAGAGACAGAGACAAAGAGAGACACAGAGAGACAGAGAGAGAGAGACAGAGACAGAGCGAGAGACAGAGACAGAGAGACACAGAGAGACAGAGACAGAGACAGAGAGACAGAGAGAGACAGAGACAGAGAGACAGAGAGAGGCAGAGAGAGAGAGAGAGAGAGAGAGAGAGAGAGAGAGAGAGAGAGAGAGAGAGAGAGAGAGAGAGAGAGAGAGAGAGAGAGAGAGAGAGAGAGGAAAGAAAAAGGAAACGAGCGAGCATGGGTTGTGGCGGAGCTGGCGGGGGAAGTGACTCACAGACTACCGCTTCCTGGCTGTCACTTTAGACCTCGGGTCTGTATTTAAGGAGGAAGCCCGCCGTGTCCCCAGGCCGCCGTGGGGACATCGGCCGCCTCTTGAGCAGCCCCCCCCAAGCAGAGACCCCAGTTTAATTTCCCTTTTTAATGGGGAGCTCGGAGCTAGGCCCCTTGGGACTGCAAACACTGAGGGGGACCAGTGGCATCGAGAGCCAGGCAAGTTCAGTCCATTGGGTGTCGGGTGTCTGGTGTGGGGTGTCGGGGGGTCGGGTGTCGGGGTGTTGGGTGTCTGGTATGGGGTGTCGGGGTGTCGGGGGGTCGAGGGGTCGCGTGTCTGGTGTGGGGTGTCGGGATGTCGGGTGTCTGGTGTGGGGGTGTGGGGGTGTCGGGGTGTGCGCGTGGGGCCGCCCGTGTGCCTACCTCAGCTCTCAGCATGCTGAGCCCACGGCCGGGACACCACGACCTTGCTGAGGCTAAGGGAAGGCCCATCGGAATCACGTGGTGCCGTCTAAGAAAGCCTGGTGTGGGCCGTGTCTTCGTCAGAACCGAGCGGATCCACAGGGCACTTTGTGATACTTCCTCTGCCTTCGGAAGCATCCGGTCCTGTGAGGGGTGTGCTGTGAGGGGTGTGCTGTGAGGGGTGTGCTGTGAGGGGTGTGCCACGAGCATGATCAGTCACCAGTGCTAAGGCAATGCTAGAGGATGGATGAAGCTCGCTTGGTCTGGTTCTCACCTCCTGAAGAGGCAACCAAAGCAGCCACTGATGAACCGATGCACTGTGGGGTCGGAGCCACTCTATGTTGCCCTGGCCCGGAGGAAGGAGCAAAGGCTCATCTGACCAACCAGTACATGCAGGATGACTGGGATGAGAGCGCTCCCTGCCGATGCCAACCTAAGTCCATTTCAGGCTGCAGCTGGTGGCTCCTTTGTACCAGCATTCCACAGGCTCAGGAAAGACCTCCATAGTACACACCTAACCAGTTAGCACAGATGAGGCCCACAAGGCGGAGACCTCAAGGCTTCCAAGGAATGCCAAGTGCTTTGTGGCAGTCTGGGCCTCATCCAGCGCCTCACCTTCTGGCTCCGGCCTCTCCTGGCCTTCCTACGACCCAGAGAGTCAGGTCTGAGTGCCCAAACTGCTTGGCTATGGACTTTGGCGGGGCTGGTGCCGCCCAGCAAGGGTTGACCGACAGCTGCCAGTCTGGAGGCGTTCCCACAGCTGTGCAGAACCCTAGCCTTAGCACCACACAGTAGCTTCAGAGTCCGCAGCCCTCACCCTGCGCTACAGCCACTGCAGGCACCCCAGCCTGCAGTCCAGGGACAGGGACAGGAGCCCCTGACAGCCTCCACGCTGGCTGCAGCTCCTCCCCAGGAACAGAAGCAGATGCTGGGGGATGCTTATTCCCATTTATCCGCACAATGCACTCGAATCTGGCTGGAAAGATTATGGGGATACTGCTGGAAATCGACAACTCAGAGCACTGCACATGCTGGAGTCCCCCGAGTCGCTCTGTTCCAAGGTGGACGAAGATGCGGGGCAGTTCTGCAGGTTCATCATGCCAAGAAAGAAGCTGCCCGGACAGAGCATGCAGTTGCCGCGGCTACCACTTAGACAAGGGAGAAAAAAGAATCAAAAGCCAAATAATCCCTCGTGGAATTCATTCGGCTCAAGGTTTGAAGACCTTGTCCTGTGCATTTCAACACAAGAGCCACAAGTTGCAAATTTACTAGGTCATTTTCTATCAAAGGTCAAGTGTGAAGCACCTGGAATTTTTCGATTATACTCCTCTCTGGGCTCTGCTGTGGCCCAGACCGTGTTAGCTTTTATTTTTCTATTGTAGGTTTTGATTTTTTTCCTCCCCACCCTCCCCCCAGAAATTAGTTTTGATGCACCCAAGTCTTAAGTTTATAAATAAAGGGGAAAAAATCTCCATTAAAATGAGAATTGTACCCTAAGAATAGGCAATATTTGTGACATATTTCAACACGCATAGCCAAAGTGAAGAGAGATACAAACGTCAGACGGAAATTCTGCCATAGTAAAAAGTCAAGGAAACATTAAATCAGACACTTCATGTGAATACATTGTGGCTGATATTTATACAATGATATACTGTTCCATGCCGGAAGTTTCCTTCTCTAAAAATATCAGAAAAGCCTCCAACAGGTTTCATATAAACCAGGACAACCTGAAATTTCCATTTTGATACAAAATGTGATGGTTCCAACTTAATGTACTTGAGTACTGGAGTTGAAAATTTTAAGACATAAAGTAACTCTGTTGTCTAGGTCTGTCAATAATGACAAACCATGCAAGTGGTAACAGCAGTATGCAGACCACCAGGGAGTCTTAGAGACATGGAAGGGACAGGTTATGTACCAGTTTAGTAAGGACATCTTGGGGCCTGATTACTACAGTTACATGAAAGAACTCGGCAATCAACGTGAGCAGGTTTTCACTGGACTTTGAAAAGACTTAAAACGGCTGAAGCATGTTGACTGCAATGAAACTCATGGTGTCAACGTGTTCAGTGGCTACTACTCAGTTAACGTCTCAAGATGACAGAAAAACGGTTCCTCATCTTGAGAGATACAATCAAGCACTTCCAATGCAGCATTTTCTATATGAACTGCACAACTTGGTCCCCTAATCGTTTATTAGCAAGTGCCTTTTCATAAATTATTATAGGTAACAAAGGAAAAACAAGATAATAGATAGTATAACTGAGTTGTTTCCATATAACAACCTTAATGAACTGATGATGTAAGCATCAGACATCAATGAATGTCCATCATGGAGAGAATGGTCATCTTCTCCCCTTGAAGAAGAATCCCAGACTCCTTAAAGGGCTCAGATGTGCCCAGCCAGTGTCTGAAACTGGCTGCCTTGTCTTAGGAAATAGAAACAGATGAACATACTAACACGGGAGCGTTACAATCAATAAAATCATCCACGCTGAAGGAAACTCAACCACCCAATTCTGCAAGAATTGGAAGAGTAAGAAAAGAAAAGGAGAGCCGGGCATGGCGGTGCATGTCTTTAATCCCAGTGTGAAGAAGGCTGAGGCAGGTAGACCTCTCTGAGAAGTTCCAGGCCAGCTGGGGCTACAGGGAGGTCCTTACTCAAAAATAAAAGGAGAAACGAGAAAGAACTGCAGGTGGGTCCATAGATTAAAGACACCTGAAGGACATACCAAGAATTTTTAACAGCAAACTTACAGTTTTGATGGATACTTAATGGGATGATAAAACATAACGAAATATCAAGAACTGCCTACACATATGGAAATGAAGGTCTTGCTGTCCGGTGATTGAGTGGCATCATTCTTGGCTTACCTGGACCCTCATCATTGGATTTCACCACCTCTCTCTAAAGAACATGATTATGACAATTTGTACCCAGTAGCAAGATATTTTCCCACATCAGGTCAAGAGTGTTCCTGTTCTTATTAACCACCCAAGAGAACTCACATCAGTTACAAACTTGTATTATAGCTGCTGAACATCTGTTAGCTCCAAATATTCTGGGGCTTTTAGAAACATAATGAGACAGTCATTATATTAAAAGTGTATCTATATAGATAGATTCTATTTGAAAGAGTGAAGAATTGGTTCTAAGGTTTCTTTTGCAGATCAGCAATGTTCTAATTTGGGGGGGGGGTGTTCTGCAATGTTTACCGTTATCATAGCTCGGCCACAGCTGCAGTGGAAAAGCTCACTGTAATCCCATCTGTAAAGGTTGACTGCACAGTGACCTTGGTCAAGGTAAACCTGTGCTGTGAAACCCAAGTACAGAAAGGCCTGTGGAAGACTGGACAAAGGGGTTAGGGGGGAGGAAGGGGGATGTTTATTGTTGCTAAGGAGAGTCATGAGAGCCATTTACCACCTTCCATATTTTTCCCCACACATCATGAGTGTAGTCTCATTTCAAGGGCAGTCTCAGACTGGAATAAATCAGTTCTAGGTGTGATCAACACTACTAAGTCCTGTAAACTTCCAAACCCTATGAAATTAAGCAAGAATTCTTGAAAACGTCTCATTTTTTACCAGTCTCTAACTCCACAGACTCCTCTCACTCGGCACGGGAGATCTAGAATAAGGACAGATATGGTCAAGCCATCAAATCATACAAACCAAAAACTGAGCCAGCATGAGACAGAAGCGAATGTATAGAACCAACTCAGCCCAAACTTCATAAATGAAAGTTTTAGGCTATTTGTGCCAGTATCAAAACCCATTCTAACCTAAGTCATGTGCTTAATTCTACATTTTCCCAAAAGCCTTTCCATGAAAATTTTTAATCACCAGTTTCTAGTTTCATCCATTTGCCTGTAAATATCATGATTTCATCTTTCTTTACTGCTGAATAGACTCCATTGTATAAATGTACCTACCACATTTCCGTTAACCACTCATCAACTGAGGGACACTTAGGTTGCTTCCATCTCTTAGCTATTGTGAAAAGAGCAGTAACAAACATGAATGTACAGGTGTCTGTGCAGTAGGATGAGTCCTTTGGGTACATGCCAAGGAGTGGTATAACTGGGTCAAATGGTAGGTTCATTTGTAGTTTTTTAAGAGTTCTCCACACTCTTTCTTGAGGTCAAGCAAATTAGAAGGATTACTAAGACGTAAAGAGTTAGAATGAATCACTTCAGGACTATGAATTCTCAATACATGTGATCTAAATTTGATGTGTTATGCCTAACAAGAAACATCTCTAGAAACCTGTGATCACATACATAGAAATGGATTCTGAGATCTCTGTACCAGGCACAACAGGGCAGGATGCCAATGCACACCAGCCACTCCAAGCCCCGTCCCATCTCACAAGTGACAGAAGGTTGTAAGCTGACCTGACATTTATAGTCTCTGAAGTCTCAGCTGATTCTGCAATAAACTGATAAGGCATATTTTCTTGACCTCCTAATCCTTTGAACCAGAAGTACTTGTTGAATGAACTATGTCATTTGTGCTTTGCTCAAAATGACTATCATGAGATTTCAGTAAGGTTTAATCTACAGCTGACTTGAGCACTTTCTCAATGTAGGAAAACCAGAGAACTTTTAAAGTAAAATTCTGTAGCACCCCCTGTGAACAGGGCATTCCCTCTAGCAAGCAGTGTGCAGAAACTGTACAAAATGCCCAGGAAATAAAATCTTTCCCCTTGCCCAATGCCATGGCAGTCAACAGTGTGAAATACCATCTCCTGTTCACACACCTGACTCCAAACCCAAATAGGTAATTTTCCTATTTCTCTTCATCTGATGCATATCACAGGAGTCAAAATGAACAAGGTGGTAATAGGTCTGATGGACTGATGGACTCACCTTAGCCACAAAGGTGTCCTGGGAGGTCTGCCAGCCCGACATGACGTGTTGGTTCCAAGTGACACTCAGCCACCACCTAACACCACACAGCAGAGACAGAGCTGTGTGTGGCCTGGAGATAAGGGCTCCAGCATGCATTCTGGGAGGAGAACTGCCTCCATTTCACTTTTTAAAATGGCACTGGGCAGTAATTATACAATTTATTCCTTTGGGTTCTACATAAAGCTACACACACACACACACCTGCATGTACACACACACACACACACACACACTACTAGCCACCAATCTGCTATCTATGGCAACTGAAAAATACTGTGGTGGAATTTCAGGAGCAAATAATAAAATGAGAATTGTATAGAAAAGGACTTTCCTTCCAAGCAGGACTGATAACCCAGCTTTCAGACTAAAGGACTAGCTCACGGACATGCCAGGCTTCCTTACCTTTTTTTTTTTTACAGTAACACTTTCATCTGCATAGAAATAACCCAATTATTGTAAGATTAGGTGACAGGAATCTCATTATTGCTGTTTCTACAAAACAGTCGATATGCTATTCAATATCTTTTAATGTTACACACCTTAAAACATAATTATTTCAATATATCCTCATTCATCTTTAATGTAATTTTCCTTTTGAAAAACCTTGCCATAATTGTTAGTTTTTATGGAATATACTAGTGTTTAACAACCACTTCTCCCCGGCAGGCTGCTACAGGAATGAGCAGAAACATCCAATAGCTGGAGGGTATTTCTACTACAGCTCTCCACTCCACCTCCCCAAAGAAGTCCACCAAAAGACTGAACTCAAGCACAGCTTCAGAAAATCTGTTGTAACAACCGCCACGTGCTTCCCAGGACTCAGTTCCCCTCACCCCCTGCAGTTCATGATCCACAAAGATGCTTCCCTAAATGAATTTCGGTCTCTCAAGGCAACTTTGAAAAGTGTTAGCAAATACATTCTGTTAAATTCAAACTGTAGAATCTGGGTTCTTTTTCTTTGTGGGTTGTTGTTTTATCTTTTGTTGTTTCTTTTTTCTTTTTTTCCTCCTAGACCACATTGCAAAACAAATTTTTTATATAAAAAAAGACTTCTGAGACAGCTGACATACTGGAGAGACCATCTGCCTGACATAGGGGTACCTGCCATGATCTTTTACAGTTTCAATTACAAGGTAATCACTATGGTAAGTGGCTGGTTACCAGATTAACAGCAGAAACAAAACAAAGACTTAGAAATAAAAGGGAGACATCGCCATCGCAACTACAGAGCTGTGCCTGTTACCACTTCAAAACGATATCAAAATTAACATTCGATGAAAACAGTACTTACATGCTGTCCTGTAAAATCAGCGTACTGTGGTGTGGAATCTGGAGTTCACAGTAGTCCTTGACCCTGGGATCCCACCGACTACCTTTTAACAGGCGTGGACCCCTCCACACTTTGAATGAGCATTCTACACTCTGAGGAAGCAACTGAGTAGAAAACAGCACTCCATTCCTTCAGCACTAAGGAGGGTTCTCAGGATCTGCGTTTCCTCCTTTGGAGGCATTCTGGAGATGCTCTGATCCACGGCATCCTGAGGTGTCTGTTGAGTCACCAATCCGTCTCCCACTACACAGCCACACAGCCCTCCAATCTTCCATCTCCTCCCTGTTCTTTGGATGGCAGCTCAAGGCTGGCCTCTCTCTACCTTGCTGTGGGCTTTTGCCTTTTTTATGTTTGTGGGTTTTACTGTTGTTATTGCTACTAGTTGTTTTGAGTTAAGGTCTCACTCTGTAACCCAGGCTAGCCCCTAACTTACCATGTAGTCTAGGCTGGCCTCAAACTCATGGCAATCCTCCTGCTTCAGCCTGTGGAGTGCTGGGGTTACAGATATAAACACAAACTCCTGGCTGGTTTCTAAATGTTTGAAGAATTTTTGCTGGGTACTTAGTCTGAGCTTTGCTGTTTTCTGCAAACATGGGGAAACCACCTTTCTTTTTAACGAGTTTAACTGCTATACATCATTTCTTCCCTCAAACTGAAAATAGCTGGTTTAGTCAACTTTTCCTGGAACTGAGCATATGGCTTCATCTTTTTCAGGTCCCTTGGCTGCCAGTGAGAAAATGGTACTGTGTGACAAGTGGTGAGTCAGGTGGACATTCAGCTCCCATCTTCACTTTGAGAGAATGCTAAACTGCCACCTCACACACGTAGTCACCAAGCTGAGAACCAGAACCCAGGTCTCCAAACCCTTGGTCCAAAACTCCCCAGTCCCTGGCCTCCATCCCTTCAGCTGCTGGCCTCATGCAGAAAAAGCAGGTATGTGTGTTTGCTGAATGTGGGAAGCCTTCCCTGCTAGTGATGAATACGACCCAACACCGGCCAGGAAGAAACAGGAAGAGATCAGTGACTAAGCTACTCTCTCTGCTACTGGGAAGCCACAAGCAGGGCTTCCTTCTCATGGTTTGGCTTGTTTTTCAGACAAGGTCTCACTACGCAGCCCTGGCTGGTCTGAAACTCACTGTTGCGTTGGCTGGCCTTGAACTTGAAGACAGACTCCTGCTTCTGCTTTTCCAGTGCTGTGTTCAGAGACATGTTGCACCAAGCCTAGCCCATGTACTATTTTTCTGGTCAAGATCAGAACTCACACTGAGTGAAGAAGATGGAGTCTGAGACATTTAGAAAATTGCTCAAAATCACAAGACGGGTTCTGCAATCGGAATCAGAGCCAGCCGTCTTAAAGACAAAGCATGAAAGTTACAGTCATTACAACAAAATGTCGCTCTGTAATTCACTTGACTTTCCTAACCTCATCTTTGCTGGAGACTTGGGACACTCTTGCACAATGGACGAGAGACCTCAAATGATTTAGCGAGACCCTGTATAAGTGTCTCATGCTGTATCATCTCTGGTCATGATAGTCCCTTTAAACGGATGCCCTCATCTCCTTCCCTTGTCTCTACCTGACTCTCCTCTTTAGCTATCAAGTAAAACTTTTACTCAGGTCAATCCCAGTCACTACCAAGCAGCACCCTCCAGGGCAATTGATCTCTTTTGTTACTGCCTGAACTTTAAAACTATTTATACAATGACTAAATGCATAATTTAATTTTAATATACAAATATCTGTAAGCCACCTCTTCATTGTGTGGGGGGAGGGGATATGCAAGTGCACACGGGTAGATGGAGCCCAGAGTCAATGTCAGACATCCTCCTTAGTCGCTCTCCACCTTCCTTCTTGAGGCTAAGACTCTCCGTGAAACTGGAGCTCACCAATTCAGCAAGTGAGCTTCCGGTCTCTTCCTCCCTTACAGGCACATGTGGTCACACCCAGCTTTTTCACGTGGGTGCTAGGGATCTGAACTCAGGTCCTCATACTTTCAAAGCAAGCACTTTATCAACTGAACCATCTTCCCCACTCCAAAAGCAACATCTTCTAAACAAGTTCTTGATAGGTTGGGTTTAATTCGCTTTAGTATCTTCTGGGCCTGTTTTGTTAGTCATGTACCTAGAACAGTCATTTCATCAATGTTGAACTATTACTGAACTGATGATTTCTGTCAGGTTCTCTTGTTGTAACTGACACTTTCTATCCTGCATGGTAACTTTCTACTTCAGTAACTTCTAGAAAAAGAAAGGTTTTCTTCAAAGACCTGTGTCTTATTACATATATCACAAAGAAGGTTCCCTCATAGATCTGGATTATTCATGAATACTTATAGATTTGAATTGTTTGCATTATTTAAAAGGGGGAAAACATAGTTCTCAAAGTATTACAGGTTACTAGAAAACTAGTTGAGGATGATCACGTTTTTCTCTTCTTAAGTTTTCTTCAATGCAGAGGATCACGTCCTGTGTGAGTGCTGAACAAATACATGGTGGTTAAAATTTCGAAGGCTGAATCCATGGCTGAAATATGAGTTTTTCTGAGGATTAACTGGGTGCAGTCCTTTATCTCTTCTATTTGCTATAAGTACCCATATCTGCTCGGCATCCAAAGACAGCTGCTGTTCCGTTTACAGCAGCATCTAAAAACAGCAACATTAAACCCATCTCCCCGAGATACTGTGCAACCACGGGACCATCTCAGATGTTCTGATTTTAGAGAAAAATGTATGAGGTGTGAATGAGTATAACAGTAAAAGACTAACAGGCAGAAATTCACAACCATAGAACTCTCCACAGGAGGTGGAGGGTGGTAAAGCATTCAAATCTCCCTCTCCCAGCTCAGGGCAAGTAAAGGCAAGGAGCCCAGAAAACATCAGGGGCAAATTAAAGGGTGGGAAACTGTGCCCTTACACCCCACTCAGAACTCTTAGAACCCAAATATTGATTTTTCAGGCCCTATGTTGTTGACTGTGAAGATCTGGGGCCTAGACTGAAAAGCAAACAGCAGAAGTGTGTGTCCACAGACCTTCCAAACCATGCTCTGTGGTCCAGACTTCCTTCAGGGTGAGTTAAAAGTAATCTTCCAGCTTTAGGAAGTGAAGAGAAAGCTTTATGTCAATTACTTACTGCAACTCTCCCTAGTATACATCTTAGCACAAACTCACTGTTAAAATGTACTATTATCAGAAGAGGAACCCCCCCCCCGATTTTATAACATCTAGTATACATCTTAGCACAAACTCACTGTTAAAAAGTACTATTATCAGAAGAGGAACCCCCCCCCCCGATTTTATAACAAAGCATCTATGGCTGACCCTTTTGAACGACCTGGCAATGTTTAGAATCTTGTCATTGTCTTAGTCAAATTATCTGAGCTCTAGACCCATTTTATCAGGCTTCAAGTCCTTTTTCAAAACGGATGTTCCCGCTAGACATAGCAGGAAAAGAGGGTCATCTTTTTACCATCAGGATCCACCAGCCTTGAAGAAAACTTAAAAGTTGTCAAAATTGCTCTTTGGAAAAGCAGATTTACTTATCAGGTCATAAGACTGATACCTAAGTATGCTAGCTGTCCTTCCAAAAGCCTCTGGAAGCCTGGCTTGCGCACTACCATGGTTAGCAGTGCAGAATACAGAGTATACAAAGTGAGAATACCAATGTGTAAATACAAATGTTACCAATTCTTAACTGTTGACCTAGAGACAGATACATAACCTCTCTGTGCCATACTCATAGTTGTAAGGAGCAATGAGTTGGTGTGTGTAAAGTCACCGAAACAAGGGATGTGGTAAGGTGGGCAGATATTACCTGTATTACTAAACAGGTCCTTGGCATTTAGTAATGAATACTCTTTAGTTAATGATAAAAACTGATTGGTTTCAGGAACATTTCTCAAATGCAATAGGGAGTCATATACCAGAAAATCTTCTATAAAGGAAATTACAAAGAAAGATTTACCGTGTGCTAGTATCTGACCAAGATATCTCACTGTTTGTGTGTGTATACACACGTACATGCACATATATGTATACATACACAAACACTTATAGTGTACATGAAAACCAAGCCTTCCAACTAAAAACTGGAGTTCCTATCAAAAGGCATGCATTTTAGATTGCTTTGAATATTCTGTTCAGTGTCTAAAGGAGGTGAACACACAGATGTTATTATGGTAGTACATCACTCTAAATTATTTTTATTTGCTTAAGCAAACTAAACAAAGGTAAATGTTCATAAGAACCACCAATATAATAGATTGCAAACATGTTCATAGTCTGGTAAAAGACCAGTTAATACAAGGGGTGAATATGCAAATGAGGCTCTGATATCTACTTTGGGAATTTTTATCTGGCCTACAAGTAAAAATCACTGAAATTGAAATGACTATCAAATTTTCATATGTGAAATTTGGGATTTTAAAAAGTTCAGTGTGATTCCACCATCCACATCCATTTGTAGAGCGTGTGCTCTTCTTAAATTTACATTTTCCTCAACCACTGAACTTTTGGAAATCTTAACGGCCCTGTTTAGGTATGCACCCATAGTTCATTTGAAACATAAGCTCAAAGTTAAAGAGCTGACCGTGCAGGATGCTGCCTCTGTGGAAGAATAGGATACAGAATTTTTGTCAGATGCCCACACTGTCAAATCTTTCCTGTCATTAATCTTCAGTGTTTGCTGACTGGTAAGGGTTGCAGAGTCTGTCTCCAAAGGACTGTACAATATTCAAAATACAGTTATGGATATATGGCTCATCTATGCCCTTATCACTGCTGAGACAGTTTTGTATTTTCAAAATCCGGCATAAAAATGTAACCACCACCACATTATATTTAAGGAGATTCTAAATTTGTGTATTTTATGAATGCATATAGTTTGTTAAGAGCACAAATTAAACATCCTCTCTCTGAAATTATAGTAATGTTAAAACTACCACAGACACCTACATAGTTATGGTTTCCATTTTGAGTTCTAGGAATTACGGAACCATGTTCTAATATTTTAATTTTTATTGTTGAGACATAAACAACCATATTTCTAGAACTAACTTATTTTGATTAAAGATATCAATCTAGTATGTAAGTTATGCTCAAGGACTATTCAAGTGAAACTGAGTAAATCATATCTCTCAGGTCAACTACAGACAGTAGTTGCCTTATTTAGACAAAATATTGAGATTGACACTGAGCAAGATGACAGGCTCTGCTTCCAAAGTCAGTCAGCACACTCCAGGTCCCAGCTCCCAGCCTACTCATCTTTTACATAAAACTTTTTTTTAAAGTTTACTTTTATTTTATGTGCATGAGTGTTATGCCTGCATGTGTGTAAGTGCACCATGTCCCCGTGTCATGCAGTGTTGACAGAGGACAGAAGAGGATGTCAGATCCCCCTGGAACTGGAGTTATGGATGGATAGTTGTTAGCTACCTGTGGGTGCTGAGATTCAAACCCATGTTTTCTGCAAGAACAGTCAGTGCTCTTAACTGCTGAAGCATCTCTCCAGCCACAAGTCTACTCATCTATAAAAACTCAACCACTGAGCTGAATTATATCAGAAATCTCTTTATCTTTGAAAATATTACAATTCTATCTTTTATATTTAAATTTAACCAAAGTTTTAACTTATGTACCCTGCCTCCCTGTAGAAGAGTAAACATACTACAGAAGGCTACCATATGCATTTTTAAAGCTTTATTTTACTCTTCAATATAAGCAAGTCAATAAAAGTCATTAATCATATAAATGGACTCAAAGACAAAACCCACATTGTCATCTCAATAGATGCAGAAAAGGTTTTTGACAAAATTCAGCATGCATTTATGTTCAAAGTCCTAGAGGGAATTGGACTGGAGGGACCATACCTCAACATAATTAAAGTTATATACAACAAACCCACAGCCAATATCATTCTAAATGGAGAAAAACTGGAAGCATTCCCATTGAAATCAGGAACCAGACAAGGATGTCCACTATCTCCACTCCTTTTCAACATAGTGCTTGAAACTCTTGCTAGAGCAATAAGACAGGAGAAGGAAATTAAAGAAGTACTAATTGGAAAAGAAAACTTTAAAGATGATATGATACTATACCTAAGATATCCCAAAAGTTCCACCAGAAAACTCCTAGAACTGATCAACACTTTCAGTATAGTGGCAGGTTATAAAATCAATCTACAAAAATCAGTCACCTTTCTATATACCAAGTACAAGCAACTGGAGAAAGAACACAGGGAAATGCTCCCATTCACAACTGCTGCAAAAAATTAAAATATCTTAGAATAAATCTGACCAAAGACACCAAAGATCTCTACAATGAAAATTTTAAATCATTAAAGAAAGAGATTGAGGAAGA